>NW_006238970.1:241639-242737 GCF_000226075.1 Solanum tuberosum | reverse complement strand
AAATGACTGAAACCGATATACAAATAATAACTAGAGAAAAACACCAAGACGAAGAATCTTTAGGACAAAAAATAATGTTTGATAATAGTATATTTGAACAAATAAAAGGAAAAGAATTAGACCTAAGCGTAGCAAAAATATTTGAAATACCACAATAAGAAACTGATTTAAACGACAAAAAGAAGAATATTATATAGTAAGTCAAAGAAAACATATCATAGATTGCAAATACACCAAAGGAAAGGCTAAAATACCAATAATAAACAAACGAATAATAAATAAAGAAATACAAGATATTAAGGCTAAAAATCCAATTAAATATGTACATTTAGGAGGGACAAAAATACTAATAAAAGCATGTTTTAGAGAAGGAATAGATACACCCATAGAAATATACTTAGTGGATGATAGAATCATACAACCCATAGAAAAAAGCATACTAAATGCAGTAAAAGGTAACCTCATATACCAAAAATTTAAATTTATAATAAGTGCTAACTACTCAGTAGTAATAAATGACAGAAATATAGATAAATCATTATTTTTATATTGGAAAATGTCAGGAATAGAACTAGCCCCGGGAAGTAAAATATTTACAGCTAGATGTAGAAACTTATATGTTTTAACAACAAAACATAAAATAACAGCAAAAAATAAAATAAATAAAATAAAGATAGAAAATCCTTTCGAAAAAATAGTTGCAGTCATAGATAGAAATGACAATAGTTATAATGAGATTGATATAGAAGAAGATTTAGAAATAGTAAAAGAAAGATTAAGCACATCAAAAAGAATAAACACAAACTGTGAAATACCACAAATCTCATAAAAAATGAGTACCTAAAAAAAAATAGATAAAACTCTACAAAAATGAATGGAAGAAGAAATAAAACCACATCAATACTACATAACGGGAGTAATGGAACAACGAAAATATCTAATATTAATAAATACAGGACAAGAAGAAAACTATATTACAATAGAATTAGTAACAGAAGATGAAATAATAACTACTGAACAATCATGCCCCAAACTACTAAAAGCATTAATGTATAACGAAGAAACTACAGAAAATGAAATAATCATTGGAGGAGTACC
>NW_006238970.1:241338-241421 GCF_000226075.1 Solanum tuberosum | reverse complement strand
TAAAAATATGAAAATATATATACTTGCAAAGATAATAATAGAGGGATATTACAACAGATTTATACACCAGATGATAGATACGG
>NW_006238970.1:240428-240725 GCF_000226075.1 Solanum tuberosum | reverse complement strand
TATAATTTTAATGATTTAACAGAATTTAAGATACATATAAGTGAATTACTAGAAAAAGGGTACATACAAGAAAACAATAGCAAGCATGCAAGCCCAACATTTATGGTAAATAAACATAGTGAACAAAAAAGAGAAAAAAGTAGAATGGTTATTGATTATAGAAATTTAAATGCAAAACTAAAACATATAATTACCCAATAACAAATGAAATATTAAAATAAGACAAATACAAAGATATAATTACTTTATAGTAAATTTGACTGCAAATCAGGATTTTACCACTTAAAGTTAGAAGAA
>NW_006238970.1:239723-239885 GCF_000226075.1 Solanum tuberosum | reverse complement strand
ACCAAACACAAATACAAAAAATAAAACTATTATGTAAGAACCTACCTAAACTATATTTTCCTAACGAAAACAAAAAAATTACTTATATAGTAGAATGCCATTTTTAGAAAAATTATTCCCACATATAATAACAAAAACACACTGGTGGTTCACAACACCATG
>NW_006238970.1:239010-239253 GCF_000226075.1 Solanum tuberosum | reverse complement strand
AGAATGGTTATTGATTATAGAAATTTAAATGCAAAAACTAAAACATATAATTATCCGATACCAAATAAAATACTAAAGATAAGACAAATACAAGGATATAATTATTTTAGTAAATTTGACTGCAAACCTAAACTATACTTTCTAGATGAAAACAAAAAAAATACTTATATAATAGAATCATATGCGAGTGAAACAAGTTATGGAGGAATATTAAAATACAGGTATGATAGCTATACGGTAGAA
>NW_006238970.1:237862-238033 GCF_000226075.1 Solanum tuberosum | reverse complement strand
GTAAAGATAGGACTAACAAAAGATATGATAATACCGGAAGATATCGGACAACAACCAGAGATAAAAAAAAAAGCGAGATACCCAGTTTTTATGCAAATAAGAGAATAATTGGTATATAAACCATTATACAAGAACTAGCAAATAATTATTTAAACGGAAACGCTATATAGA
>NW_006238970.1:211646-237540 GCF_000226075.1 Solanum tuberosum | reverse complement strand
TCATGAATAGTAGTGGACAGATGTAAAAAGCGTATTAGAGTGTGTATGTCTATATATAGACGCAGTTGTAAACATTGAAAGGTAGGCAACGCCTAACATAATAAAAACTTTCATAAAAGTCACTCTCTCTCAAGATACTAAATACTTTAAAGTTAATGGATAAATCTGAAATCCAATCAGATATTTCAGATAGCATGGCTAATGAAGAGGCAAAGGTATATCGTTCAAAAAATATGCAAAACTAATTTCATATATTCCTGAATATCATATATATGATTGAATAAATTTATGTTAGTTATTATGTATTAGAATTATTTGAATCATGATTTCTAGTTTATTAGCACACTAGAAACAGGGAGAAAACTTGTATACTAAGTCATCCTAATGTTGAAACCGGTAGGCGAGGAAAGCCGTTTAGGGGAGTAAACAAAGTTGAGGCGCTGATAAGAAGGAAGTATCTGCTAAAGTACGATGCTAGTAGTGACAAGAAAACATGATAAATATAAGCTAGTTCATAATGATCTAATATGAATTTAATCAATTATGAATATGATTGGAAGGAATAATTGTAAATAAAAAACCTGCATAACAACGAACATGACTAAATACATGCATGATGAAATGATAAAAACTATGAAACTTTAATCTTATATATACTTAAAGGTATAGAAATAATTGAATTAAGAAGAATAATATGGGAAAAAATATTTAATGATAACGAATCAGTAGTTATATTAAATCAACAATGGTATGAAATAAACCTACATGATTTAGACTTCGAAAGAATAGAATGGTATGATTTAAAAATAAATTCAGATTAAAAATGAACTACGAATATTTACAATATTGGATAGAATCTATGGAAGATATAAAACTATTAGAACAATTAATGGAGGAAAATTTATATATGTACCAAAGAACCCAAGATATGTTATATCTAGAATATATCATAAATAATATTAAAGAAATATTCAGATTAAAACAACTATCGGAAGAATATTACAATAAATATTATTACATTTTACCATGAATTCCGCAAGATTAAGACACTTAACAAAAGAATATTATAATAAAATCTTTAAAATAAAATACTCACCTACCACACTACCACCTACCACACTACCACTTCCATGAATTCCTCAACTACCTGTTTAGTTCTATATGACTGCATTGCCATCTTATTTCCTCCATCTTTTAGATGATACTAATCGACTTAAGACATTCAACATATTTCAGTTCATTAATTACAAGAAAAAATAAAGAAATGTTTGAGATAATTATGTAAAACATGTAAAATTGTAAAAGTTAGTTTTACTAACTATACTATCAAAACCTTAATTGATAAGGTTTCATCTTTTAAACCATTTTTACAATATCATAATTTATTATATTAATAGATGCATATTTATCTACATGAGACACCACGAAACGGCTCAAAAGTTCATCATTCATCCGATTTCACACGTCATTTTAAATGATGCATTAAAAACTTGTAGAAGAAACAAATTTAACCAACCGAAATATTTAAAAAAATATTAAGTGCTTCGTTGTCTGAACTAATTTTCATGAGGGATCATAAAGTCCATTTAAATTAGAAAATCATATATCTATTATGTAAGTCAGATGCTGACTTACCATAACATCCTGATGTTCTAACCTTAGACGACATATTTGGTGCTCTTAACTATGAACAAATACAAATTCTTAAAAAAAGATAGTTTCATTTAATGAATTTTCTAGTATGATAGATGGGAAATCTCAAAAAAGGGAAAGGAAGAAAAATGAAGCTAAAAATATGAAAAAGTAAATCCATGATGGAAGACTAGACGAATTGTCACAGGTTCGACAGGCCGTCATGTCCATCGTTAGAGGTTACTAGAGGCACCCCTAAAAGGTATAGGTTCTGACAGTCCACCCGATGAATAATCACATATGTGATGGGCCGCCAGGCAGACCATCATTAAGGGCAGTCATACCAAGCTACTCGCTCACAATTACGGAAAAATGTAAATGGACCATCATACCTATGATGGGCCATCAGATGAAACGTCAGATAAACTTCGGAGGACCAGCTATTTTTTTTAAAATTTCAAATTTCATGGAACTATTAATAGTATTTTCTAGGGTTTAGGTTTTTTATCTTTAGATTTTAGTGAAGAACAATGTACTCTTTATTTAAAGTTTATTCAGAGATTTTTTTAATCTTGTGTAATGATTCTTTTTCGATACTTGCATATTTCTATGTGTACTTCCTACTCTGCTTATACACAAAACTTGCAAAAAAACACAAATAACTTTTAGTGAGGTGAGTTTCCTCCCACAAGTGTCTTTTTTTTTTCTAGATTGATTTTTTTGATATTTTTTTAATATATTAGAATCACGGGTTACCTCCTGTGTAGTGTTTGAGTTAACATGTCCACACAATGAAAGCTGGCATAGTCAAGCAGTTTAATGAAGGATCCCCACAATAATAGCATATTTGCAGTCTAATCCTATTATCTAATGTTCCTAACATTACCTTTCTGTACTTGGTGTTCCATTCATGCCCATATTTGGTTACATCATTTATTACCTTTGTAACTTCCTTCTTGTACATATTATCTTCACCTACTACAGTTTTTTGAAAGTTTGGTTCACTAGATCAAGTGCCTTCCAGAATGTATCTAATATGATGGTGTCATGAATCTCATGATATTGTGGTGAAAAAATATATTTGAATCTTATCCATGATTTTTGTAAAAACAAAATGTCCTCTATATATTTGAAGTACAAGATGCTATGAACTGTTTGCATTCATGTAGCCACTAAGCTCCACTTATAAATTAGGATGTGGAATAACTTAAGCCGTAGGTAAATTAAGATTTGGATTGGTGTGGTAAATTAGTATGCAACCACTATTTGAAAGAAGCTACTCTTATACACTTTTTAATTTGGATTGAAGTTATGATTATTGTCTTTTCTAATGTTATGTTGTGATAATTGAATTTATCTATTTCATTGGATTTAACTTAGCACCGATAGAATTTTGAGGTGGAGCAATAAATAGGATATTCTCTAGTAGAAATCTCTAGTTCCAAATAACATGCCCCGTAGGAATGTCTTAAGTTTCTTAGCTAGTGGATTCACACAACTTTTATGATATGATACAGAGTTCTACCTTAGCAAGGGGCAGATGTTCCACTAGTGGGTTTTAGTAGGTGCCATCATGGCCAGTGATTTTGGATCATGATATGATATGATATGATATATATATATATATATATAGAGAGAGAGAGAGAGAGAGAGAGAATGTCAAATTCATAGAAATTGGAGTTTTACCGAAGAAGTAAATTTTCTACCCTTCATAATAATGATTTTTGGTAGGCCTAGTTGACTAAAACGAAACTGGTGATACCCAAATGTATAGATAAAGATAGATGAGAGGTAGCGCTGAATCCCAATAGGGGGTAGTAGATTTGACAATAAATATGTTTTGTTGAATAAAAACTTTGCTTGTTGACAAAAAAAACATGATTAATCTTATTTAGAAAAATAACTATTAAATTTTAAATTAATAATGATTCATTAAAATAGTTTATTACCTGTTATTTAGGATATATTCAAATCCAATTAATTTAATAAAATTGAGCAACAAAATTAATTTATTACCATTTTTTACCTCCACAGATCTCACAAAAAAATTAAATTTCCATTACAATTTGAACTTCAAATATTATATTTGGTAAGAATATAATGAAGACATCTATTTAAAGAGGGGGTTTTCCTCTACTGAGAAGCAAATTATATACCACACTAAATAAATCAATTTTCTTTATTAATCACCTAGTCGAAATCTCCTTTACCAATGGATTCTTCAGAACAAAAGATAATCAAGTGAGTTTCTAAATAAATCAATCTTCTTTATTATTAACCTTAGTCGAAATTTCCTATACCAATGGGTTCTTCAAAACAGAAGATGATCAAGTGAGTTTCTATTCGATGTTCTTTATATTTTTTTTTATGTTTTTTTTTTTTTTATAGGCTTCACGATATATTTATGGTGCTTTTAATTTTAGTGAGAGGATCAAGAAATGATTCAAAAATCTTGAAAACAAAGAAAAACACTTGTCTTCAATTATAAATTCCAAAGTAAACTGATAGAGAGAAACAAAACTTGCTCTGCCACTGCTAAAGAAGAACAAAAGAAGCTTCTTATTAAGTTTCGTAATAATTGCGGACGATTGCAGGCGGAGGTAAGTTTTCATTTTAGCAAATATTCCTTTATAAAAATTTTCAAGTTAATTGATTACTAACTTTATGTGGCCTTTTCATTGGCAGTATGATGAGTGGTTACCTATTGCCGAAGGATTGAAGACAGGAGCTGCAAGAAATTAGTGTTGGTCATGGAAATTTTTGATGGATTGCATATTACATACTTATTTCTTTAGTCTGAAGGGACAAATATTGGGTATTATTAAGAAAATTGTATCTTTCTCTTTGAAAATTTTAGTTGTGATTTTAGATGAAATAAATTATAGATTTTCTAATGATTATATATGTTTATAGAAATATGAATATATAAAGTCAAAGAAATTATTTTTTTAAAATAGCAAATAGTAGTAGATGATTCAAATGAAAAGAATCATTGGAAGAGATTGATCAAATTATTTCATTGTAAATTTATCCTAACTTTATGTTTTTAATTCTAAGAATTGATGTTAGTGAAATTTTGATAAATTTCGAAAGCTATTATTTCTGTATTATTTTTCAATCTACAAAGCGTTCAATGCTAATTACTTAAACTGTAAACTCATTAAATGGATATTTTTAATCTACCTCGAATTATTGATACTACACACAAAAGAAAACAAAATACAAGTCAATCATTAAAATATATTTAAATAATCAATTCAGGTTTTCACTGATTGAATACAAAAAACATTCATCCTCCTTTTAATTTTTAGAATAATTATAACGTATCGAGAAATATACTTTAAAGTTTATGCTCCACATATGGTTGCTGATTCGAGGGCACAAATGAGTAAGTTTCTATTTGGGGAATCCGACTTAGTGAAGACAGAGTGCTGGAAAGCTATATTGTTAGAGGAAATGAATATCTATAGGCTCATGACTCATGCTCAGCAGGTTGAGGGAGATAAGCTTAGGGAAATTGCTAAGGACAACAAGACAGCTAGAGCAGGCAACTATAAGTACTCTCAGTAGAAATCGCTCACAGTTTCAGCAGAGGTATACAGCCCCATCACCTTCATCAGCTAGTGCTCCATCCCCTAGGTTTGACAGGATCATAAAGGTAGGGCATCAGGCTCTAAGTCTTAGGGGAGTGCTTCGGGTAACATGACTTACCCAACTTGTCCAAAGTGTGGTAAGAACCATCTAGGCGAGTGTCTTGCAGGAAAAGAAGGGTGCTTTGGGTGTGGTCAGTCTAGCTATAGGTTGAAGGATTGCCCTTCTTCCAGGCAGGGGCAAGAAGGTAACAACAATAGGGCTCAGTCTACAGCTTCAACAACACCAACAGGTCACCCATCTTAGCAGGGTACTTCATCTGGTACAAGTGGGGGTCAGCGCCATAACAGGTTGTATGCTTCCCAGGCTCGCCAAGATCAGGAAGATTCTCCTGATGTGGTCACTGGCACGTTACGAGTCTTTCACTTAGATGTTTATGATTTTTTAGATCTAGGGTCTAGTCTTTCCTTTGTAACTCCCTATATAGCAATAAACTTCAGTGTCAGTCCAGAAATCCTCTCAGAACCCTTCTCAGTCTCTACTCCAGTTGGTGACCCAGTTATAGCTAGACGGGTATATAGAAATCGCCCTATCAAAGTCTCTCAGAAAGTCACCTCAGCAGATATTTTAGAGTTAGAAATGGTAAACTTTGATATCATTCTAGGCATATATTGGTTACATTCTTGTTATGCCTCACTCGATTGTAGAACTCGAATTGTTTGATTTCAGTTTCCAGATGAGCCAGTCTTAGAATGGAAGGGTAGTAGCTCAGTGCCTGTAGGTCGATTTATCTCTTACCTTAAGGCTAGAAAAATGATCTCTAAGGGGTATATGTATAATCTTGTTCGGGTTAAGGATTCAAACTCTGAAACCCCAACTCTTGAGTCAGTTCAAGTAGTAAATTGAGTTTTTAGAAGTGTTTCCAGAAGATCTTACCGGAGTTCCTCCCAAAAGGGAAATTAACTTCGGAATTGATCTCCTTCCATATATCCAGCCTATTTCGATTCCTCCTTACATATTGGCTCCAGCTGAGCTTAAGGAATTGAAAGAATAGTTAAAAGACCTTCTAGACATGGGCTTCATCAGACCTAGTATTTCCCCATGGGGTGCACCAGTGTTATTCGTGAAAAAGAAAAATGGTTCTCTCAGAATGTACATTGAATATCTTCAGTTGAACAAAGTCACCATCAAGAATAAGTACCCCATACAACAGGATTGATGAGTTGTTTACCAACTTCAGGGTGTTAGTTGCTTTTCCAAGATAGACCTCAGGTCCGGTTATCATCAGCTTAGAGTCAGAGGTAGTGACATTCTGAAGATAACCTTTAGAACTCAGTATGGTTATTATGAATTTATAGTTATGTCTTTTGGACTAACAAATGCTCCTACAACTTTCATGGACTTAATGAACAAGGTGTTCAAACAATATTTGGACTTATTCGTTATTGTCTTTATTTATGATATCCTCATTTATTCTCAGAATGAGGAGGAGCATGAGAATCATTTGAGGGTTGTTCTGCAAATTCTCAAAGATCGCCAGTTATTTGCTAAGTTTAGCAAATGTGAAATTCTGGTTACAATCTGTGGCTTTCCTTGGTCATGTGGTATCTAGCGAAGGAATTCGAGTGGATTCTTTGTAAAAATGGAGGCAGTGAAACAATGGCCCAGACCCACCTCTCCAATAGATATTAGAAGCTTCTTGGGTTTGGTTGGTTATTACAGGAGATTTGTTGAAGGATTTTCATCTATAGACTCCCATTGACAAAGTTCACTCAAAAAAGGTTAAGTTTCTATGGTCAGATAAGGGTGAGAAAAGTTTCTTAGAACTGAAGACTAGGTTGACTACAACTCTAGTCTTAACTCTACCAGATGGTTCAGACGGTTATGTAATCTATTGTGATGCATCCAGGGTCGGTCTAGGTTGTTTGTTGATGTAGCGAGGTAAGGTCATAACTTATGCTTCTAGACAACTTAAGGTTCATGAGAAGAACTACCCGACTCATGACCTCGAGCTTGCAGCTGTAGTATTTTCCCTAAAGATTTTGAGTCATTACTTGTATGGTGTTCACATAGATGTGGTCACAGATCATAAAAGCCTCCAGTATGTGGTTACCCAGAAAAAGTTGAATCTTCGTCAGAGGAGATGGCTTGAATTCCTCAAACACTATGATATGAATGTGCTTTATCATCCCGGTAAGGCCAATGTAGTAGTTGATGCTCTTAGCAGACTATTTGTGGGTAGTGTGGCACATGTTAAGGAAGAAACGACGGAATTAGCAAAAGATGTTCACCGGCTTGCTCGCTTACGAGTTGGTCTTACAGACATGTTAGATGGTTGTGTGATAGTTCAGAATAGATCAAAATCTTCACTTGTAGTGGAGGTTAAGGAAAAACAGGATAGTGATCCTATATTACTTCAATTGAAGGGTGCAATCTATTAACATAAAGTGGAGGTTTTCTCCCAAGGGGGAGATGGTGTACTTCGTTACCAGGGTCGCTTATGGTTCCTAATGTGAGTGAGTTAAGACAACAGATACTTACAGAAGTTCATAACTCTAGGTATTCCATTCACCCAGGTGCCACTAAGATGTACCGTGATCTACAAGAAGTATTTTGGTGGAACAACATGAAGAGGGACATAGCAGATTTTGTGGCCAAGTGTCCAAATTGCCAACAAGTTAAGTGATCTTGGGCGTATTTATGTGCCTAATAATCAATTTATCCCATATATATAGCTAAGTTGAGAGCATTTTTCATTGTCAGAATTAAGTTTTGAGAGTCTTTTGATGTCGCTTTTTTCTAACCAATATGATTAGATGTTTCAGGGTGAAAAGCAAAGAAGAACGAGCCAAAATAGGGCGCCTGGTCAGAGGTCAGAAAATAGAAGATGAAGTTGCGGAGAAAGAGGGCCAAGTAGCTGGAGAATACACTATGAGGGAGCATCTCCGCGTCGCGGAGCTAATAAGCGTATGTAGAAAAGGAATTCCACTTAACAGTGGAGTGCGCGATGGGAGCGCGTCGCGGAGAGGTTTTATATGTGTGCAACTATAGGCAAGGGAACAGGTCCGCGTCGCGGACCTGGACACCAGAAATTGACCACGTGTTTTATTTTAGACTATAAATAGTTTAAGTGTATTATTTTTATTATTATCTAGTTTTAAAAGATGAGAGCAGCTCGATTTGGGCGATTTGGCTAACACTTTCTAGGGCTTTTCTTCTACTTCTTCATTTTGGTAAACCCTTTTATGATCCATAAACATTACTTGATGATCTTTTGGTCTATGAGTAGCTAAATTCCCTTATTCTAGGGTTGTGGCTACGATTAATGGTATATTAGTATTTGTTTCTAGCATGAGATGGGTTTTCTTATGATTTATGCTTACATTCTTGTTTAACTATTTTAATGCATGATCAACGTTAAAATAAACTCGTTGTCTGCTCTTGAACTCGGAAGATGAATAGAGGAATAGACCAAAGAATGTGGGCAGTGTGTTCATTCTAGAGTAAAGTTAGAGTGTTTCGTATATAAGATAGTCTTATACCTATATATCACGCTTGATTAATATTCAAGATGATAGCTTAATGCTCTACCATTGGTTCATGTCTATCCCCGCTCAACGATGTAGTTAGGTTGTCGATGGTGGTAGGCAATTAGAGGTCGGGAGATCATGATCGTAAAATGGACCTTGCAAATCCATAATGAGGTTAGCCTGTCGAATGCTAGGTTAATTAATATTATGTCGGAAATCGGGTTATGCTGCAACCCTGGAATACTTTCCCATATTATGAAATTCTCTTGTTTGAAACTGTTTGATTGTAGTACTTAATTTTTGAGGTTGTTCAACTTAGTAATTTTAATGAAATTTCTAAAATTGTTTGTCACATAAGTAAATTTATTGTAGACATAACAAAGTTTTTAGTTGTTGATTTGAAGTCCTTTGGGTTCGATAATCCTGTTCGAAAGAGTCGCTGTACTATTTGAGTTACCACATGCACTTGCGTGTGCTTTTGGACGCAACAAGTTTTTGGCGCCGCTGTCGGGGACTTTAAAATCGGCAGATATCTAATTTTTGAGTGTCTAAATTATTTGTACAAGTGTTGACAACTTGATCTTGGCTCTTCATTTCACAGATTGTGTCAGGTTTTCACTCTGGAAGACGATCAGGACTTGTTAGAGCCTTTAGCTGAACCAGAGAGATTTGTTCGTTACCGGAGAAGGAAAAGTGGACTCACTTATCATGTTCCTCTTATGGCTAGTAAACCAGAAACTTCAGAAGAAAGGAAGGATCAAGACCCACCGATAGTGATGGCATAAATGAAAGTGATGAATGTGGCAATCCCATAAACCACAAATGTTACCTCAAGTATTCAGAAACCTGCACCTAGTGGGATGTTTGAACTGAAGTAGAACATGCTGCAACTACTGCACACAAACGGGTAATTCACTGGTCTATCTCATGAAGTCCCACGAGTGCATATCCAGAATTTTCTCGAGATTAGTGACACATACACTCCAATTGGAGTGAACGCTGATTATGTGAGGCTCACATTATTCCCTTTTTCTCTGCTGGGGGAAGCAAAAAGATTATTGAACTCTGAGCCCGCAAATTCCATAACAACTTCGGATGATCTTGCCTGAAAGTTTTTGATAAGGTTTTTTCCATCCGGTAAAACAGCCAAGCTGAGAAGCGACATATTAAGTTTTCGACAGAAAGGAGGGGAAAACTTGTACCAGGCTTGGGATAGGTTTAAGTCCCTGCTGTTAAGTTGTCCACATCACCATCAAGCTAACGAAGTGTTGGTCCATACCTTCATTGAAGGGTTGGAACCAAACACAAAAATTTACTTGATTATGTTGCAGGTGGACAAGCTTTGGAGAAGACATATGCTGAGTTGTTTACATTGCTTAATAGAATTTCACAGGGTAACCCCGAGTGGAACGGCGGAGGAGCTAAACCGGTCGTACAGAAGACTGCTGGAGTGTTTGAAATGGATGCAGTGACAGCTTTGTCGGCACAGATTGCAGCAATGCAAAATATGATGACTACTCATTTCAGCAACATGTCACTAGGAAAACAACAAGCCCAAGTTAATATGGTACATCAACCACAAGCTTGGTGTGAAGTATGTGGAGGTGGAGATCATAATGCTGAGGTATACAGAGCAAACCCAGAATCTGTTCATTTTGTAGGTAATGCTCAACGAGGAGGAAATCACCAGAGCTATGGAAATACCTACAACCCGAGCTGGCGGAATCACCCAAACTTTTCATGGGGTGACAATCAAAACCAATAGTAAGGACAGAACCAATACAGACCACAGAGTAGTGGACTACAGTACCATCAGCAAAGCCAAGGAAACCAGCAGGCTGCCAAGCAAAGTGATATGAGTGTGGAGGACATGCTAAATCAAATCATGGCGGATCAAGCTAAATTGGCAGGAGATGTTCGAAACAATCAATTGGCGACTCAAATTTTGGAAAAGAAGTTTGGGCAGTTTGCTAGTGCCCAAAATTTCCGACCACAAGGGGGTTTGCCGGGAAATACAGACCCGAATCCGAAGCAAGTAAATGTTGTGAGTACTCGGAGTGGTCGTCCATTAGAAGAGTTGACGCTAAAGGCAAAAGTTGTTGAAGAAAAAGGAAAACATAAGATGAAGCAGAACCAAGTGAGCAAAGGGTGAATGAGGAACCTAATGTAAAACCACCTCCTCCATTCCCACATAAATTTTTAAAAAAAGGAGGAGGAATGTTTTGGTAAGTTTATTGAATTACTCAAACAGGTACATCTTAACTTGCCTTTGATAGATGTATTGCAGGGCATTCCTAAGTATGCTAAATATGTGAAAGATGTGGTAGCCAACAAGAGTAGATTGGCTGAGTATGCAACAGTAGCACTCACGGAGGAGTGCAGTTCTAGGATCCAGAACAGGCTCCCAATTAAGTTGAAAGATCCAGGGAGTTTCACTGTTCATATAACAATTGGTCAGTGTGTTGAGGCAAGAGGGTTGTGCAATTTGGGCGCAAGTATCAATTTGATGCCTACGTCCATGTTTCTCAAATTGGGACTAGAAAGGCCCAAGTCCACAACCATTATCTTGCAGTTAGCGGACCGTTCGATGGTAAGGCCATATGGCGTTATTGAAGATGTCTTGGTTCAAGTGGGAACTCTGATTTTCCCCGTTGACTTTGTCATTTTGGATTTTGAACCTGATCTAGAGGTCCCATTTATTTTGGGACGCCCATTCCTAGCAACCGGAGGTGCATTAATTGATGTGGCGGCCGGTAGACTAACAATGAGGGCTCATGACAAGATCGAGGTATTTGATGTTTACAAGGTAATGAAGTTGCCTGCAATATATGAGGAGCTGTCTGCAATTACAGTCATTGATGAGGCAATGGCAGCTAAATATGTTGAAGCCCAAGACCCTTTAGAGAAAGTGTTAATTGGGCAAGACATTGAGGGAGATGTTGAAGCCCAAGAGTTGGCTAACGTCCTAAATGTCCCGAATGTGAGTATGCTTCGCAAGTTGGTGGAGCCACTAAATAGAGTCCTGGGACCACCTCCCAAGCCTTCGATTGAGGAAGCACCAAAGTTGGAGTTAAAGGCTCTCCCTTCTCATCTGAGGTATGCATTCTTAGGTGCTAATGAATCTTTACCTGTAATCCTTTCTTCTGCTTTGTCCGAATTGCAGGTTAAGGCATCTCTGAAAATATTGAGGAAGAGAAAAAGGGTGACAGGCTGGCAGATGGCTGGCATACATGGCATCAACCCAACTTTATGCATGCATAGGATATTCATGGAGGAAGGACACAAGTCAATTGTGCAATCGCAACACAAGTTAAACCCAATGATGAAAGATGTGGTACGCAAGGAGATGATCAATGGCTAGATGCGGGTATTGTCTATCCAATTTCGGACAAGTGGGTCAGCCCAGTTCAGTGTGTGCCTAAAAAGGGAGGCATGACAGTGATCACCAATGAAAAAAATGAGTTGATTCCAACCAGGACAGTGACGGGATGGCGAATATGCATGGATTACAGAAAATTGAATGAAGCCACCAGAAAGGATCACTACCTGGTTCTTTTTATTGATCAGATGCTGGACAGGTTGGCTGGACAGGTTGGCTGGACAAGAATATTATTGTTTCCTAGATGGCTATTCAAGATACAACCAAATTGTGATTACACAAGATGACCAGGAGAAAACTACATTCACTTGCCAGTATGGGACATATGCTTTCAAGAGAATGTCGTTTGGGCTATGTAATGCTCCAGCCACCTTCCAAAGATGCATGATGGCTATCTTTCAAGATATGGTTGAAGATTTTATGGAAATATTCATGGATGACTTCTCAGTATTTGGGGAGTCTTTTGATAGGTGCTTGGAGAATTTAGACAGGGTGCTGGCTAGATGCGAGGAAACTAATCTCGTCCTAAACTGGAAAAAATGTCATTTTCTAGTGAAGGAAGGGATTGTGCTAGGCCATAAGGTGTCAAAGAGAGGGTTGAAAGTTGATCGTGCCAAAGTGGAAGTAATTGAAAAGCTACCTCCCCCAATTTCTGTTAAAGGGGTGCGAAGTTTTTTGAGTCATGCTGGTTTTTACAGGAGATTCATTAAGGATTTCTCTAAGATTGCAAGACCCATGTGCAGTCTCCTAGAGAAGGAGATGATATTTGTATTTGATGAGTAATGCATGCAAGATTTTGAAGCTTTGAAGAAAAAGCTGATAGAAGCTCCAATCCTAACTTCCCCAAATTGGGAGCTTCCTTTTGAGCTGATGCAAAGCCGCAATTAATCAGGTACTTGTTCAACAAAAAGGATGTAGAGCCGCGATTAATCAGGTGGATTCTATTGCTGCAAGAGTTTGACATTGATATCAAGGACCGAAGAGGTTCTGAAAACCAAATTGCAGACCACCTGTCAAGATTGGAGAGTTTGTCACATATGGGAGAGCAAGGTCAGATTAGGGAGGAATTCCCTGATGAACAACTATTGGCGCTAGAGGTGAACAAACTACCATGGTATGCTGACATTGTTAATTATTTGGTTAGCGGATTCTTTCCACCAGGTGCAACCACACATCAAAAGAAGAGGCTTATTTATGATGCTCCGTTCTACATATGGGATGAGCCTTATCTCTTCAAGAAGGGCCAGACAGAATGATGAGGAAGTGTGTTCCTGAGTTCGAAATGAGACAAGTGATGGATAGTTTCCACTCATTTGCATATGGGGGTCATCATGGAGGTGAGCGCACTACGCATAAGGTGCTTCAATCAGGTTTATTCTGGCCCACTTTATTTAGAGATGCTGCTGGTTATGTGAAAAATTGTGATCAATGTCAGAGGATGGGGTCTATTTCCAGACGACATGAGATGCCCTTGCATAACATCTTGGAGGTTGAAATATTTGATGTCTGGGGGATCGACTTCATGGGGCCATTCCCTCCATCGAATGGAAATCAGTACATACTTGTGGCTGTGGATTATGTGTCAAAATGGGTTGAGGCAGTGGCATTGCCAACCCACGATGCTAAAGTGGTGTTGAAGTTTCTAAAGGAGCACATCTTCACTCAGTTTGGAACTCCTAGAGCAATAATAAGTGATGGAGGGACACACTTCATAAATCAATTGGTGAAGAATATCTTAGCTAAATATGGAGTCAGACACAAGGTAGCTACAACATACCACCCTCAAACTAGTGGCAAAGTAAAAGTGTGAAACAGGGAAGTGAAGCAAATTCTACAGAAAACACTGAATGCCCAAAGGAAAGATTGGGCAATGAAGCTTGATGATGCATTATGGGCATACAAGACCTCTTATAAGACACCAATAAGGACTTTTCTCTATCACTTGGTGTTTGGTAAAGCGTGTCACCTTCCAGATGAATTAGAACATCAGGCTTATTGGGCAATGAAAAAGTTGAACCTGGACCCGGAACTAGCAGGAGGATGGATCAGCTACATGAATTGGAAGAATTCAGACTCCATGCCTATGAAAATGCTAAACTCTATAAGGAGAAGACTAAACAATGGCATGATAAACATATTGTGCCTCGACTTTTTGAACCGAGGCAAAAGGTATTATTGTTTAACTCTAGATTGAGGTTGTTTCCAGGTAAGTTAAAGTCAAAATGGAGCGCACCATTTGAGGTGGTACGCATGACCGACCACGGCGCTGTAGAGTTATGGAATGAAGGTAAGCAATCCACGTTCGTCGTGAATGGACAGAGGGTGAAGCATTATTTAGGACAAGAGGTGGTTCGAGAATAAAAAAGTTTGGAGTTGAGCAATGAATAAGGGGGAGCTGAGTCTTGCCGCGACGTTAAATCAGGCGCTACTCGGGAGGCAACCCGAGACTTTGTGTTTTAAGAAGATATTCCTGTTGTATTTTATTTGAATAGGCTAGTTTGGTTTAATTTTAGTCATAGGTTATTTCAGCTATCTTAAAAGTTGTAAGTTGTAAATTAGAAAAACAAAAAGAAAAAAAAAATTGGGGCGAGAAAATAGTGGAATCCGCAACCTCACCGCGTCGCAGACTTATTTCTGCAAGAGGCGAGCCCCAAGCGAAGACGGGGCGGGAAAACAGTGGATTCCGCGACCTCACCGCGTCGCGGACTTATTTCTGCAAGAGGAGTGCCCCAAGCGAAGGCGGAAAAGACACAAGACATGTCCACGACATCTCCGCGTCGCGGACCTGGTAAGTTTTCGGGTATTTTCATTTAAAAGGTTGGGTTTTACCCGGCTAATATGGTAAAACCCGACCTCCATTCCCTTTTAATCCCAAAATCTATCCCTTCAACTCTATTTTATCTTCTAAATTTCTTTATTCCCCTTTCTCTTTGAACCCTAACTCTTTCCAAGAACAAATCTGTGTCACGGAGTTGGAATTTCTCACCAAGTTCATCAGTTTTTGTGGGTATACGCATGAAAGGTATGTGTCCTACACGCTTTTGTTTCTTTCTTTGGATGATTCACTTAAGTTAGGGCTAATATTCATGTGGGTGATGAGTTAGTTAGTCTAGTATGTTGAAATTTTTGTTCTTTGTGGTTTTCTGCTTAATTACTACTAGTCATGGTGGTACAAATTTGTTGGAATGCATTTGGTTGACCATATAAATCAAAAATTGGGGTTTGGGAAGTCTTGAGTGGAAAATAAGGTATGTGGGAAGTGATTGGAGTAGAATGATGTGTGTTGGTTCGAATTCTTGAGTAGAATATGAGATGTTTGGTTTTGTATGTTTGGGCTGGGGTGAATTATGTGAATCATATGCTGAAAATGACACTGGGAAGTCTGAGTACCGTGTTGTTTGTGAAGTTGTGCTCGAGAGTAGGTGTGGGGTGGCCCTCCCTTATTGAGTCTCATTAACTGATATGAGTTTTGTCTGATTGCAGGTTATCATGTCTAGCACACAAAGGTCGGGCAAAGCGGTAGCGTCTAGCAGCCGTAAGAGAGTAAGAACGGGCACCACCATTCCCCCAACACCGCAGTCGCAAGAGGACAAACTCAGCGCTACGGGGCCAAGGCTGTCACATCAGAGGGAAAGAAGTGGTACAAATCACACACAGAAGCCAAGTACTTTTCGGATGTGATACTTGATGATGTCAACTTAGAGAGGGAGTTCCCACACATTATGCGTCGCATGCAAGAGCTGCACATGGGTTTCATCTTTCAAGATCCATCAGAGTACAATGTTAGTGTGGTGCGGGAATTCTATGCAAATTGGAAGCCCGATGCCCGTTCTCACTTTGTAACAGTGCAAGGCATGGAGGTCCCTCTGACACCTTCAGCTATAAATCAAATATTAGGGACTGTAGATGCCCCTTCTGATGTTCTCACGGGGATTAATATAATCCCTCCATATCAGCAGATTCGACATGCTTTGTGTGGGGCACAATCCACTGCGAAATGGATTTGGCATGGGCACCGTGGTTATCACCAGTCATATCCTTATGCTCACATGAATCGAGAAGCTCAGGTGTGGTTAAAAATTTTCATGAATTGTTTGATACCAGGGCAGCATTTTACCGAGGTGACGAGAGATCTAGTATGCTTGGTCTATGCTCTGATGAAGGACCTACCCACAATGTAAGAGCGGTGCTAAAATCGGCCATGCGCAAGCTAGAGTACATCGAGGACGAAGGTACGCTTTTAGAGGATTAATCACTAATTTGTGCAGGCGAGCTGGAGTTCCAGAGGAGATTGTGGACTACATGACCCTTTTGTTCACCACACCCCTAGATGTCACAAAGACAAAGGGGCCGGAGAACATGCATGGACCCACTCTCACTACCGCTGAGCGAAATAGGAGAGATGATATGATCACGGCGCGGATGTTTGGATTGGAAATGTTGCGTCATCAAAATGGATACCGAGCTTCGAGTCAGGAGCAGCTGGACAAAATTGCAATGAAGTACCCCGTGAATGAACATGATGAGATCGAACCCATATGGGATGATGTTCCAACTGATGAGGACAAGAGGCGAACCATGTCGGATAGTGAATCCGATTTGGAAGCAGAGGAGGGTGACCTTTTGGCTCTTGAGAGCTCTGGCGGTGATGCCGACATGGATGAATGATCAGGGAAGTCTACCCGCCCTACCTGGTTTTCTTTTTGAATTATGTCACAATGTGGACAGTGTTGAGTTTTCAGTGTGGGGTGGGGACTATATCTGTGTAAATAGTTTTTGTTTGTGTTTGCTATTTTGTTTTGGGTTCCTTAGTAGTTGTTTTCAGTTCTTTAGCCAAGGACAGTCCCGTTGAACCGTAGAAAAAAAATATTTTGTTTCTTAGGATTGAGTCAGTGTCATAGTTGAGTTAAGCCGCCCTATGATAGATGGATGACCGTCTTAAGGGCAGTTATCGTCATTTGGGTCTATAGGATTGGCTTTTGGCTAAGGCTGCGCAACTGTTTTGAGTTGGAATGAAAGTTTAAAACATTGGATGACTTTGTGTTGAGACATCTAGGCTCTTTTATGTGACTCTAAATGACGTATGCTTAAAATGAATTTGTGTCAGTGACTGGGAAGTAGTATATAGTGACCAGTTCTGAGTTGAATGTGTGCCAAGTGTGTAAGATTTGTGCATTCCTTGCTATTAATTGAGGTCCAGAACTTGCCCGGTGTGTCTGCATAGCGAAAAAAAAGAGGATAAGGAATTTGGGAAGTGATATAGGCAATTCTTTGATAGCCCAGATTGTGCCTTCCTGTACCCACCTTGATGTATATCCCTAGTTAACCCCTTCGAGCCTTGAACTTATTCTTTGGTAGCCTATTTTGAAGCTAATACCCATTTCTTCTCTGGCCTATAAATTTGATCCAAAAGATCCTAAGCGCTTTGTGTGAACAAGAATGAAGGAAGCAGAAGTTCAGTGGCAAGCTTCAGTATAAGTTTGGCTCATAAAAAAAACAATAAATAAATAAACGTTGATGAATGAGGTTAGAATGAAAATGGTGGGAAGAGGTGAATGTAAATGCTTTGCAACAAGGGGGGGGGGGCAATGGTTCCAAGAAAAGGAGCTTAAGGAGGAGGTTATTGAAAGAAGGTCCAAAAATGAAGTTTGATGTGCATTAAAGCGCATGGGAATGCAATCACCATTTATATCTGAAAAATAGTTCCTACCGGTCCCCTAGCTTGCATTACAACCCTTAAAAGACCTAATTGATCTTGAACTTCTGTAATCTCAAAAGTAGTTAGGCAGTACACTAAGGGCAAGCCTATGGTTCGTTGGTTGTGGCATGTGAATTCTTTTGAGAGTGAGCGAAATTGCTTACCGCACCCATTTTTGTATGAAAGTGTTATGTGTGAGTAAATTAGGGTGTTCATTTGTGGTGAGGGCACATTTTTAATGAGGTCTGATAACTGATATATCTGTGGATCCAAAAGTTGTGATGAGTTTCCTACATTATAAGAGTCTATTCTTGAGGTTAAATGGTCTTGCATGTGTCGTCCTAATGAATGCATAGTATTTGCCATGTTGTGTGAAGCTATGATAGTTGTTGTGACCAAAGCTGAAATGCCATTAGGGGAAATGTAGTAGAGTCGTCGTATGTTTGAAAGTGTAGAAGTGTTCGACGACGAACAAAGATGTAAGTGTGGGGTGGTGATCTTGGGCATATTTATGCGCCTAATAACTAATTTATCCTATATATATAGCTAATTGAGAGCATTTTTCATTGTCGGAATTAAGTTTTGAGAGTCTTTTGATGTCGCTTTTTCTAACCAATATGATTAGATGTTTTAGGGTGAAAAGCAAAGAAGAACGAGCCAAAATAGGGCACCTGGTCAGAGGTCGGAAAATAGAAGCCAAAGTTGCGGAGAAAAAGGGCCAAGAAGCTGGAGAATACACTACGAGGGAGCATCTCCGCGTCGCCGAGCTAATAAGCGTATGTAGAAAAGGAATTCCACTTAACAGTGGATTGTGCGATGGAGCGCGTCGCGGAGAGGTTTTATCTGTGTGCAACTATAGGTGAGGGAACAGGTCCACGACGCGGACCTGGACACCAGAAATTGGCCACGTGTTTTATTTTAGACTATAAATAGTTTAAGTGTATTATTTTTATTATTATCCAGTTTTAAAAGATGAGAGCAGCTCGATTTGGGCGATTTGGCTAATACTTTCTAGGGCTTTTCTTCTACTTCTTCATTTCGGTAAACCCTTTTATGATCCATAAACATTACTTGATGATCTTTTGCTCTATAAGTAGCTAAATTCCCTTATTCTAGGGTTGTGGCTACGATTAATGGTATATTAGTATTTGTTTCTAGCATGAGATGGGTTTTCTTGTGATTTATGCTTACATTCTTGTTTAACTATTTTAATGAATGATCAACATTAAAATAAACTCGTTGTCTGCTCTTGAACTCGGAAGATGAATAGAGGGATAGACCAAAGAATGTGGGGAGTGTGTTCATTCTAGAGTAAAGTTAGAGTGTTTTGTATATAGGATAGTCTTATACCTATATACCGCGCTTCATAAATACGCAAGATGATAGCTTAATGATCTGCCATTGGTTCATCCCTATCCCCGCTCAATGATGTAGTTAGGCTGTCGATGGTGGTAGGCGATTAGAGGTCGGGAGATCATGATCGTAAAATGAACCTTGAAAATCCTTAATGAGGTTAGCCTGTCGAATGCTAGGATAAATTAATATTATGCTGGAAATCGGGTTATGCTGCAACCCTGGATTACTTTCCCATATTCTGAAATTCTCTTGTTTGAAACTGTTTTATTGTAGTACTTAATTTTTGAGGTTGTTCAACTTAGTAATTACAATCAAATTTCTAAAATTGTTTGTCACAAAAGTAAATTTATTTTAGACATAACAAAGTTGTTATTTGTTGATTTGAAGTCCCTTGGGTTCGATAATCCTGCTCGAAAGAGTCGTTGTACTATTTGAGTGACCACGTGCACTTGCGTGTGCTTTTGGATGCAACTTTAAGGTAGAACATCAGAAACCAGGAGGTATGACTCAAGTGATTAGCATTCCTATATGGAAGTGGGAAGTGATAAACATGAATTTCATTACAGGTTTACCTCATAGTTGCAGACATCATGATTCCATTTGGGTAATAGTAGACAGAGTTACTAAGTCTGCTCACTTCTTGGATGTCAAGATTACCAAATCAGTGGAGGACTACGCCAAGATTTACATTAACAAGATAGTCAGGTTGCATGGGGTTCCTTTGTCTATCATCTCCGATAGAGGTCTTCAGTTTACCTCTCATTTCTGGAAATCGTTTCAGAGAGGTCTTGGTACCCAGATTAATCTCAGCACAATATTTCATCCACAGACGGATGGTCAGGCAAAACATACCATTCAGACCTTAGAGGACATGTTGAGAGCTTGTGTGATCAATTTCAAGGGTTCTTGGGATGATCACCTTCCCCTTATAGAGTTCGCCTACAACAATAGTTACTATTCCAGTATTCAGATGGCCCTTAATGAGGCATTATATGGGCGTAGATGCAGATCTCCGATTGGTTGGTTTGAAGTAAGTGAAGCAATATTGATTGGGCCAGATTTGGTTCATGAAGCTATGGAGAAAGTTCAGCTCATCAGAGATAGACTTAAGACAACTCAGAGTCGTTAGAAGTCCTATGCAAATGTGAGGAGAAGGGACATAGAATTTGAAATTGATGATTGGATTTTCCTAAAAGTGTCACCTATGAAGGGGGTGATGAGATTTGGCAACAAAGGGAAGCTCAGTCCAAGATATGTTGCCCTTATAGCTAGAATCCTATAAAAGGTTGGACATATGGCTTATGAGTTAGAGTTGCCAGCAGAACTAGCAGCAGTACATCCAGTCTTTCATATTTCCTTGTTGAAAAAGTGTGTTGGTGATCCACCATTGATAGTTCCGTTAGAGAGTGTGGCAGTGAAGGATAGTCTCACTTATGAAGAGGTTCCAGTGGAAATTCTTGATCGTCAGGTTAGTAGGTTGAGAAAGAAAGAAGTCGCTCCAGTGAAGGTTTTGTGGAGGGAGGGCGCTACTTGGGAAGCAGAGGCATCCATGAAAGCCAAGTACCCTCATCTCTTTCCTTCCGATTCTGTTTCAGCTTCAGGTAATAGTTCCTCTCCATTCTATCAGATTACTCTTGCATAAACTCAGTCTTAGTACTATGTTCCTTCAGTTGTTCTTTCATTTTCAACATATTTGCATGTTCTTAGAACTTAGTTCAGTCAGAAACCAGATTCTAGTACTTAGTAGTAGGGATTATAGCTTCTTCCCTCCATACTCATCTATTTTAGGCTTCATTCGAGGATGAATGTTCCCAAGGAAAAGATATTGTAACAACTCAGAACCTATCAGACCAGAACAATAGAAAATAAGGTGATTCACGACATGGTTCACGGACCGTGAAAGGAACCACGGTCCGTCGACCTGTCTGTGGAAGCCAGGCAGTGTCATCAGGGCTAAGGGGTGGGACCTCAGAGGACACCATGGGTTGTGGTCCTAATGATGGGCCGTGAAGAGGTCCGTCATCCAGGACCAGTAGACCATAGCCCCAAGTGGAGAACCATGGTGACCTTCACGGTCCGTGGTCCTCCACACGGTCCGTGAAGTGGACGGTAGAGAGGCCTCCCAGAACCAGTGCAGTGGACCATGGCCAGAACCATGACCCACTGGACAGGCCGTGGTTCTAACGATGATCCGTTAGTGGCTCCGTGGAAGGGCTCCATCAGATTTTAAGTGGGGTCATTTTGGTCTTTTCCCATATGCGTTGGATACCTAAACTACGTCGTTTAACCCCTAAACTACATAGTTTTTGTCAGTTTAAGCCTAGTAACTTAATCAGATTCTTCCTCAATAGATTATTCTCTAACAAAATTAATCAAAAATTCAAGCAAAAGAGAAGAAAGAGTCGACCAAACCGTTCCAAGAACGCAACAGGTTTTCTTCAGTTCCAACTCCGAAATCAAGAGATATCTCCATGAATTTTGTCACTAGGTATGGGGGATTTCACTAGTGAAGTCCTTTCCTCCACTAGGTCCCTAGAATTCAGTCAGATTATTGATTCTCTATATATTGTTTAGACCTAGGGTTTCTAGAACTTAGAGAATTGTTGTGATTTAGCTGTTAGAAAATTCCTAATCAGATTATCATGTTTTCGTGGAATAGTTGCTTAGTTATTTGCATGAAACTCAGAACCCTAGTTGTGTAGATTCTCTTAGTTCATGAATTACACATGCTAGGTCATTTAAAACAAATATACATGCTCCAGTTTTGGAATGTCACGTTATCAGTACATAACACTTACATTCTCAGATTTTGCATGTTTGTATTTTGAGCTATTCAGCACTTCAGTAATAATGTATTGTAAGCATATTTAGTTGGGTGTAGACTTAACACTGAGTTGGACTAAGGTTCAGCGTACCCGTATGGTCCCAGAATTACGTGCCCCCATAGGTTTATCAGTCACCTCTATGGGCATCATATTTAGTAATCACTCCAGTCATGCCTTTATACCCCTGGCAAGGTAAATTGGGTCCTCTCGATGAGGCGTCTACATCGGACTGCATGTTTAGCTCACGTGGTTTTATGTAGGTTATTAGTAGGTCCCACATTCAGACTCTAGTACATTTGACCAGGTTTATAGTTATACTTCAGTATCTAGTCTCAGCATGCTAGTTTCATGATTATGTCACGCCCCGAGCCTACACCCTGGGCTGGACTGGCACTCCAGAACCATTTTTGTCCCCAAGAGAACCCATGTCCTAGCTTACTCACTCAGCGGAAGACTTAAACATAAGAGACAGTCTCAAAATAGAACTCACGCAATAACATAAAGAGATATAAAAATTAGCCAAAATGGCAAATTAAGTCGTAACGAATACAACTGAAAATAGAAAGACTAAAGAACTATAACTACTCGTCTATGAAGCCTCTAAACAATAAGGGATGTCGGGACAAGACCCCCGATCACCCTAACAACTGAAATATTAGAAACCAAAGTAAACAGAGTCTTACAGAGAGCAATGAGGCTCACCAACTGACTCTAACTGCTCAACTGGATCAACGAGGCGCTGGATGCTGATCCTGGTTACCTGTGTCTGCATCATTTGAAATGTCATCAGCACATTGAATGTACGAGTATGCAAGGGGAAAACTAAACATAACGTAAGCTTGAAAGGAATTTGAAAGGAACACTTACCTTGGCTTCACTCAACTCATGAATAACTCAACTCAAATGCAAAGTAAAAACAACAATAAAGGTGTAGTTTATACGAAGCATTTAAAACAGTAGATGACAACTCAATGTATTAAAGAAATACAATAGAAACTCAGTTTACTCATAAAATAAAGTAATATAAAATTGTGGGAGTTTCTCTAACTGACAACCACCACTATGAGCCTAAGTGATGATACATCGTCTTACCAATGCTGTCAGAACTGTCCTATACTTTGTCGTCATATAGAACGCCTTAACTAAGTGGATCCACTAGTCTATGCTTACAAGCACTAAGGAGTCATCTAAAAAGTATGATCCTTTCTACCCATGATGGCTACATGGTTTATGGAGACTTGAGTTATTATGAACTCGCGTCCCCATATCGGTGTTCATTACTACTCCCAAAATGTACTCAGCCCATATGTTTTAAAATTAAAAATCTTTCTTTGGTTTGAGATAATTACTCAAAACTTAGCTTAAAAGCTCTCTTGGAAATTAGTGTTTCCTTTCTTGCTCAACTATGAAAACATTTTGACTTTCGGGAACAGTTAGTTCCCGTATAATCTTTGAAGAAAAGAACTTTTACTCTTACTCTTTACTCAACTCAAATCTTAAGTCTTAAAACAAAGTTAAAATATTTGCAAAAGACTTTTGAAATGACTCTAAGAACTCCCTAGACTTGGCTCTTAACTTTCCTTGAATTTGAATTTATGGATTCAAGGATTGTGATTTGTAATAAGAAGGATCTCATGATGTAAAGGAGTGTTTTTAGATATTTAAAGATGAGAAACTATCAAGAAATAATTGACTGGAAGCAAGTCCGCGATGCGGAGATGCATTTAATTATTTGGCCGCTCAATAAATTTTGAGGCAGAACAGTCTGTGACAACTCCACGACACAGAGAAAAGTTTGTCAATCCTGAGGAACAGGTCTGCGTTGCGGACGCGGACCTGTTACCCAGATTTGCCCGACTTGTTCCTTCTTCATTTTCTAACCCCAATTCGCCTAAATTCGATTTCTTTTCTCAATTCCTCTTTAGATTCAGATACCCAGCACATCTACACAAGAATCTAACTCAAAACAACTCTAACAGTCGACCTTAAACTCTCAAGAACTCCTCAATATCATCTCAAATTCAAGAACGAAAGCAATTCAAGAATACAACTCAAGAACATCAAAGTCTCAATCTTTTAGGACGAAAATCATACTGAAATAAACATATTTGGCGCGTGGGTGAATGAACCCAACGCTGTGTGAACTCACATACCTCGTAGGGATTAACCCTTGGCGAAATACACAAGCAATTCTCCACGAAATCGACGAATGCTTGCTTCTTCTCCTCTTTTCTCCTCTTCTTTTCTCTTCTTTCAAAACCCTAACTCTTTTGTGAAAGCGTAAACTGATCTAATTCTGTTTAGACCCTAAGTAATTACCAAAAAAGAATTAAATCAATTGGATATGGAAAAGACCAACGTACCCTTCTAAAATCCGGTTGACTTTCTTTATCTAGACAGCCCAACTTCAAGTGGGCATCTCTTCCTCATACAAACTTGAAATCGCGCAAACTCGGCGGCGTTGGAAATATAATTTAGAGATATTTCCTACGGTATTTTGTAGCACACCCAATTCATCCTAAGCTAGGAGTTATGGTCATTTGAATTTGACCAAAAACCATACTTAACATAACTTAACCAAATTTCCATAATTAACTTATTTCCAAAAATGGTTTCTTTCTAATTCTGAGTCTTTGTAGTACCGGGGTGTTACAATATCTCGCCCTTGGGAATATTCATCCTCGAATGAGATTACTCTTAGTAGGCTAAGGCGTAACATCTAACACCTAGCTCAAACACCCAACAAGCAAAATGTAAATACCACATGGTGCCATCTTAAAATAGAAGCCAAGAAAAGGATTAGTACCTTAATTTGAAAATTCTCTGGATTCGAAGATATGTGGGTATCTCTTCTTCATATCCTCCTCAGTTTCCCAAGTAGCTACCTCAACAAATTGATTTCTCCATAGAACTTTGACTGATGCTACTTCTTCAGTTCTCAACTTGCGAACTTGGCAATCTAGGATCTGAACAGGAATCTCCCCATATGATAAGCTATCATTGATACCAATATCTTCAGTAGGTATGATAAGTGAAGGATCGGCCATGCACTTTTTCAACATGGAGAAGTGAAATACCGGATGAACCGCTGTTAACTCTTAGGGTAGCTCCAACTCGTAAGCTACATTTCCAATCCTCTTGGATATTTTGTAAGGACCAATATATCGGGGACTAAGTTTCCCCTTCTTACCAAACCTCATAACACCCTTTATGGGTGAAACTTTCAAGTAGACCCAATCATCTTCTTCAAACTCTAAGTCTTTTCTCCTAACATCTGTATAGGATTTCTGACGACTCTGCGATGTCTTCAATCTCTCTCGAATAACCTTCACTTTCTACATAGCTTGATGAACTAAGTCTAGTCCTATCAACCCGGTTTCACCAACTTCAAACCATCCAATAAGAGATCTGCATCTTCTCCCATAAAGAACTTCATACGGAGCTAGATGGATGCTAGAGTGGTAACGATTGTTATAAGCAAACTCTATGAGAGGTAGATGATCATCCCAATTACCCTTGAAATCAATCACACAGGCCCTCAACATATCTTCTAAAGTCTGAATAGTGCGCTCTGCTTGACCATCTGTCTGAGGATGAAAAGCAGTACTCAAGTTCACCTTTGAACCCAAGCCCTTTTGGAATGACTTCCAAAACTGTGCAGTAAATTGTGCACCTCTGTCTGAAAGAATGGAGATCGGAACTCCATGAAGTCTGACTATCTCTTGAATATAAACTTAGCATAATCTTCTACTGAATGGTTAGTCTTTACCGGCAAAAAGTGGGCCGATTTAATCATTCGATCTACAATCACCAAAATGGAATCATGTTGCCTGCGAGACCGTGGTAAACCTGTGATGAAGTCCATATTGATCATCTCCCACTT
>NW_006238970.1:200819-211203 GCF_000226075.1 Solanum tuberosum | reverse complement strand
TTTTAAATGAAAGAATTATCAATGCATGCAAAACACTATTCACGAATTACTTAGTTATTATTCATACTTTGTTAATCGCATATGGTTCCCAAAATCCTAGTTATGAAAGTTAGCTACTCGTTATCTCAAAAATACAATCAAAATTCATTAAAATAAATATGCTTGTGTTAATCAAAACAAGTTAAGAACAATAGCTAAACTATCTTTTATTAATCACGAATACAAATAAATAATAAAGGAGAAGAAAGAATAAACCACAATTCTCCGACCTCCCCGGCGGCTCTGCCAAAGTTCCTAAGCTAGAAGAAAATTTATATTGTGTCTTGTATCTTGGTTCTTGGCTTCTTCTAATTGTTTCTATGCACTATTTATAGATGTAGGAAACCCTAAATAAAATAATTGAATCCAAATTAAAGTAGGAATCCAAAACCAAAGGAATTGCATTCCTTTTTCTTTTTCGCTGCGTGAACAGTAGTGCCGCCTCAATGAATTTGTTGATTCTGCACCGCCATTCATCAATTGGCCAGTGCATTGAGAGACTGCCATGTGGCAGCTTATTCATTCAACTTAAATCTTTTGCAATTCGCAATATGCCCCTTTTATATAAATATAATATTTTATTCACTTCAATACATTAAGCTGTCTGCTTGATTTTCTTCTTGAACCTTCAATCTTTAATTCGTTTTAGCTCCAAACTTCTCCAATTTTCCACCAATTTAATCCTACAAATAAAATACACAATTTAGCACAATCCATCAAATTAATGCTCAAAAAGGACAAATATAAATAATAAATGTGAGGAAATAATGATTAAAAATATGTATTTTTAGCCTCATATCAATCATCTTCCACTGCCATTTCGGAAGTTCTATATTCAGAGCCATACCACCGGGCCTTTGGTGCTCTACTTTAATTTGTTGGCAATTCAGACACTTAGCAACAAACTCTGCAATGCCCTTCTTCATACTACTCCACCAATATACTTCTTTCAAGTCACGGTACATCTTTGTGGAACTCGGATGGATTGAATATCTGGACCTATGAGCTTCCTCCATAATCCTTTCATGAAGTTCATCCACCCTTGGTACACACAATCTACCTTGATACCTCAATACACCATCTCCCCCTTGTTCAAAAGCCATTACTTTTTTTCTTATGAACATTTGCCTTTAATTCAATCAAAGTAGGATCTTGGTCTTGCTTCTCTTTTACTTCTGACACTAATGATGATTCAGCTCAGTTCATTACCACTACTCATCCTTCTGTGGAATCCATTAGTCGAACGCCTAATCGTGCAAGACAATGCATATCTTTTGCTAACTCTTTTATTCTCTTCCTCAAAATGGGTGACACTACCCATAGACAATCTACTCAAGACATCAGCAACAACATTAGCCTTACCTGGGTGATAAAGAATACTCATGTCATAATATTTGAGTAACTCATAATGACCATAACGGGTCTTGAAAGTTGTCTTGTGAATATCATATTCCCTTACTCTTAACTGATGGTAGCCAGATCTGAGGTCTATCTTAGAGAAACAAGTGGCACCTTGAAGTGATAGAAGAGATCATCAATTCTCTGAAGAGGATACTTATTCTTGATGGTAACCTTGTTCAACTAACGGTAATCTATACACATCCTAAGGAAACCATTCTTCTTCCTCACAAATAAGACTCGAGCGCCCCTTTGTGAGACACTTGGTTGAATGAAGCATTTCTATAGGAGATCTTTCAACTGCTCCTTTAACTCTTTTAGCTCTTTCTGACTAAACACATACCGAAGACTCTTGTGATCAGTGAATACATCGACATTAACACCATAAAAATAACGACGTAATATCTTCAAGACAAATACTACGACAGCCAACTCTAAGTCATGGGTTGGGTAATTCTTCTCATGAACTTTCAACTGTCTAGAGGCATAAGCTATAACTTTGCCATTCTGCATTAACACACAACCCAAACAAACTCTGGACACATCACAATATACAACAAATCCTTGCGTACCTTCTGGTAAGGTCAATACTGGGGCAGTAGTCAACCTCTTTTTCAATGACCGAAAGCTTTTCTCACAAGCTTCAAACCATTGAAAGTTGACTATTTTCTGAGTCAACTTAGTCAAAGGAGATGAAATAGATGAGAATCCCTCGACAAACCTTTGATAATATCTAGCCAACCCCAAGAAACTCCTAATATAAGTTGGAGATGTGGGTGTAGGCCAATTCTGCACTGCCTCTATTTTTTGAGTATCAACTCTAATTCCATCACTGGAAACAATATGGCCTAAGAATGCCAGAGACTCAAGCCATAACTCACACTTAGAGAACTTAGCATATAACTCCTTATCTTTTAGAGTTTGGAGAACTATTTTGAGATGACTAGCATGATCTTCGTCATTCCTTGAACAGATTAGAATGTCATCAATGAATACAATAACAAACATATCTAAATAAGGCTTGAATACTCTATTCATAAGGTCCATGAACGCTGCATGTGCATTATTAAACCGAATGACATGAACAAAAACTCATAATGACCATAACGGGTCCTGAAAGCTGTCTTAGGAATATCACATTCCCTTACTCTTAACTGATGGTAGCCAGATTTGAGGTCTATCCTAGAGAAACAAGTGGCACCCTGAAGTTCATCGTAGAGATCATCAATTCTCGGAAGAGGATACTTATTTTTTAACTGACGATAATCTGAACACATCCTAAGGGAACCATCCTTCTTCCTCACAAACAAAACTGGAGCGCCCCAAGGTGAGACACTTGGTCGAATGAAAGCTTTTTCTAGGAGATCTTTCAACTGCTCATTTAACTCTTTTAACTCTGTTGGTGCCATCCTATATGGTGGAATAGATATAGCCTTACCCGAGTGATAAAGAATACTCATGTCATAATCTTTGAGTAACTCTAACCACCTTCTCTGTCTGAGATTAAGCTCTTTTTGACTAAAGACATAATGAAGACTCTTGTGATCAGTGAATACATCAACATGAACACCATACAAATAGCGACACCATATCTTCAAGATAAATACTACTACAGCCAACTCTAAGTCATGGGTTGGGTAATTCTTCTCACAAACTTTCAACTGTCTAGAGGCATGAGCTATAACTTTGCCATTCTACATTAACACATAACCCAAACCAACTCTGGATGCATCACAATATACAATAAAGCCTTGCGTACCTTCTAGTAAGGTCAATACTGGGCAATAGTCAACCTCTTTTTGAATTACTAAAAGCTTTTCTCCCAAGCTTCAGACCATTGAAATTTGACTATTTTCTTAGTCAACTTAGTCAAAGGAGATGAAATAGAAGAGAATCCAACGACAATCCTTTGATAATATCCAGCCAACCCCAAGAAACTCCTAATATTAGTTGGAGATGTGGGTCTAGGCCAATTCTGTACTGCCTCTATTTTCTGAGTATCAATTCTGATTCCATCACCGAAAACTATATGGCCTAAGAATGTCACAGACTCAAGCCAGAACTCACACTTAGAGAACTTAGCATATAACTCCTTATCCTTTAGAGTTTGGAGAACTATTTTGAGATGACTAGCATGATCTTCTTCATTCCTTGAATAGATTAGAATATCATCAATGAATACGATAACAAACATATCTAAATAAGGCTTGAATACTCTATTCATAAGGTCCATGAATGCTGTAGGAGCATTATTTAAACCGAACGACATGACCAAAAACTCATAATGACCATAACGGGTCTTGAAAGTTGTCTTGTGAATATCATATTCCCTTACTCTTAACTGATGGTAGCCAGATCTGAGGTCTATCTTAGAGAAACAAGTGGCACCTTGAAGTGATAGAAGAGATCATCAATTCTCTGAAGAGGATACTTATTCTTGATGGTAACCTTGTTCAACTGACGGTAATCTATACACATCCTAAGAGAACCATCCTTCTTCCTCACAAATAAGACCGGAGAGCCCAAAGGTGAGATACTTGGTTGAATGAAACCTTTCTCTAGGAGATCTTTCAACTGCTCCTTTAACTCTTTTAACTCTGCTGGTGTCATCCTATATGGTGGAATAGATATAGGATGAGTATATGGAAGAAGGTCTATACCGAAGTCTATTTCTCTCTCAGGAGGAACTCCGGGAAGATCATCTGGAAACTCTTTTAATAATGAAATCGACTGAATAGGAGACATCTCAACACTAGAGTCATTAACTCAAACTAAGTGATAGACAAACCCCTTGGAAACTAACTTTATTTCCTTAAGGTATGAAATAAAATTACCCTTAGGCACTGCTGAACTACTTTTCCACTCTAAGACTAGCACATTTGGAAACTGGAACTTGACAACTCAAGTTCTACAATCAACTAAGGTATAACAGGCATGAAGCTAGTCCATACCAAGAATGACATCAAAATCTACCAAGTCTAACTCAACTAAATCAGCCATGGTGCTCTTATGATTGGCAAAAATGGTACAATCACGATAGACTCTCTCTGTTAGAATAGACTCACCAACATGTGTAGAAACAATAAAGGGCTCACTATGTTTTTTAGGAAGAATGTCAAAATTCATCGCAGCATAAGGAGTTAGCAAAGCATAAACATTATATTTAAAGACTTGAATCATACTAGTGACAACATCTGGCGAATCCTCTTGGTATTGGCGACTAGTGATAACATAAATATGGTTTCCTCCTCCGCCTGCCCCTGAAATTGCTCCTCTAGATGCAGCTCTGTCTGGTGGAGCAACTGAAGAAGACTCCCTAATTACCATTTCCCTGCTTATTCTTTAGACACTCTCGCATAAAACGACCGTTCTGGTCACACATGAAACAACCAGTGGAACCATCACGACACATTCCTGAGTGGTTCCTACCACACTTAGTACATGCATGAGGCTTACTACCCCCTTGTGCCATACTACCCTGAGAATAGGCAGGTTTAGCTCTTAAATTTTAACTATTGTACTCACTTTTGTTCTTTGGTGCAAGTGCACTATAAGATGATGGAGCGGGTCTTTTCTATTTCTGTTGGAAGGATGACGAATTCACATTGCTCTTTTGCTGCTCGGACTCATTACCTGATGTATTAGCCCTCTTATTCTTAAACTCTTCTCTATCCCTCAGTTTATCCTCCTCAACTTGTTGCACATGGATCATCAGTCTTGCTATGTCCATGTCATCTATTAGCATGGTTGCCTTACCTTCCTTATTTGACAGACGAGACAACCCAGCAACAAACAGACTCATCCTACTTCTTATATCCACAACCATCTCCGGAGCATAATAGGAAAGTTGGGTAAACTTCAAACTGTACTCATGAACAGTCATAGATTCCTACATAAAAGTGAGAAATTCTCTTACCTTTGCTTCTCTTAGCTCACGGGGAAAGAAACACCCCATGAAGGCACTCTCGACCATAGACGAGCTCACAATCGGTTACGCGCAAACACGAGTTAGAAAGAAACTATATAGAGATGAACTCTATTGTACGAAATGAGTATGAAGGAAGTGAGATAGTTCTTAAAATGTTGTAGCCTCCTAATTATAGATATGACACTCTTCACACCGATAACTAGGACTCTACAGACACGGTTTCATAGACTCCCTAGGACTCCTAAACTTTGGGCTCTGATACCAAGTTTGTCACTCCTCGAGACTACACCCTGGGCGGGTCTGGCCCTCGAGAACCATTTCTGGCCCCAAGCGAACCCTTGGCTTGGCTTACTCACTCAGCGGAAAACTTAAACATAAGAGACAGCTTCAAAATATAACTCATGCAATAACTTAAAGAGATATAAAGCTTAGCCAAAATGGCAACTCAAGTCTTAACGAATACAACTGAAAATGGAAAGACTAAAGAACTATAACAACTCATCTATGAAGCGTCTAAACAATGTGGGATGTCGGGACAAGACCCCCGATCATCCTAACAACTGAAATAATAGAAATAAAGTAAACAGAGTCCTCCAAAAAGCAAGGAGGCTCACCAACTAACTCTGAGTGCTCAATTGAATCAACGAGGCATTGCATGGTGATCCTGGTTACATGTGTCTACATCATCAAAATGATGCAGGCCAAATGGCATCAGTACATTGAATGTACGAGTATGCGAGGGGAAAACTAAACATAACATAAGCTTGAAAGGAATCTGAAAGGAACACTTACCTTGGCTTTAATCAACTCATTAATAACTCAACTCAAATGCAAAGTAAAAACAACAATAAAGGTGCAGCTTATACAAAGCATTTAAAACAGTATATGACAACTCAATGTATTAAAGAAATACAGTAGCAACTTAGTTTACTCATAAAATAAAGTAATATACAACTGTGGGAGTTTCTCTAACCGACAACCACCACTATGAGCATAAGTGATGATACAACATCTTGCCTATGCTGCAAGAACTGTCCTATACTTTGTCGTTATATATAATGCCTTAACTAAGTGGATCCACTAGTCTATGCTTAAAAGCACTAAGGAGTCCTCTAAAAAGTATGACCCTTTCTACCCATGATAGCTACATGGTTTATGGAGACTTGAGTTATTATGAACTCGCGTCCCCATATCAGTGCTCAATACTACTCCCAAAATGTACTCAGCTCATATGTTTTAAAAACAAAACTCTTTCTTTTTTTTGAGATAATTACTCAAAACTTAGCTTAAAAGCTCTCTAGAAAATTGGTGTTTCCTTTCTTGCTCAAATGTGAAAAGATTTTGACTCTTGGGAATACTTAGTTCTCGTATAATCTTTGAAGAAAAGAACTTTTACTCTTACTCTTTACTCAACTCAAAGCTTAAGTCTTAAAACAAAGTTAAAATGTTTGCAAAAGAATTTTGAAATGACTCTAAGAACTCTCTAGACTTGGCTCTTAACTTTCCTTGAATTTGAATATATGGGTTCAAGGATTGTGATCTGTGATAGGAAGGATCTCATGATGTTTATGAGTGTTTTTAGATAGTTAAACATGAGAAATGATCAAGAAATCATTGCCTGGAAGCAAGTCCACGACGCAGAGATGTACTTATTGGTCGCGAAATAAATTTTTGAGGCAGAACGGTCTGTGACAACTCCGCGACACGGAGAAAATTTTATCAATGAGGAATAAGTGGTCCCAGATTTTCCCGACTTGTTCCTTCTTTGTTTTCTAACCCCCAATTCGCTAAAATTTGATTTTTTTTTCTCAATTCCTCTTTAGATTTAGATACCCAGCACATGTACACAAGAATCTAACTCAAAAAAACTCTAACAATCGACCTTAAGCTCTCATGAACTCCTCAATCTCATCCCAAATTCACAAACGAAAGCAATTCAAGAATACAACTCAAGAACATCAAAGTCTCAATCTTTTAGGACAAAAATCATACCGAAATAAACATATTTGGCGCGTGGGTGAATGAACCCAACATTGTGTTAACTCACATACCTCGAAGGGATTAACCCTTGGCGAAATCCACAAGCAATTCTCCACGAAATCGACGAATCCTTGCTTTTTCTCCTCTTTTCTCCTTTTCTTTTGCTCGTCTCTCAAAACCCTAACTCTTTTGTGAAAGTGTAAACTGATCTAATTTTGTTTAGACCCCTAAGTAATTACCAAAAATGAATCAAATCAATTGGATATGGAAAGGACCAAAATACCCTTCTAAAATCCGGTTTTGATTTTCCTTATCTAGACAGCCCAACTTCAAATGGGCATATCTCCCTTATACAAACTTGGAATCGCGCAAACTAGGCGGTGTTGGAAAGATAATTCAGAGATTTTTCACATGGTATCTTGTAGCACAGCTAACTCATCCTGATCTAGGAGTTATGGTCATTTGAATTTGACCAAAAACCATACTTAATATAACTTAACCAAATTTCTAGATTTAACTTATTTCCAAAAATGGTTTCTTTCTAATTCTGAGTCTTTCTAGTACCAAGGTGTTACATATTAGTAGTTGGTCATTGCATTCAGTTTAGCTTTTCAGTAATGTTCAACATTTACATTCAATTCAAATTATATCATTACTCACTATGCATGTTTAGCTCATGTATTTGTTCAATTATACTCCATATCATGCATGCTCAGTACATTCCAAGTACTGACGCATACTCTGCGCTACATCTTTTCAAGATATAGGTTCAGGTACTCAACATCCATATCACGCATAGATCGGTTCCCGATTTGCAATTCAGCAGCTTCAGTGGTGAGTCCTCATACTTCGAGGACAATAGACATGTTTTCCGTATTTAGTCTTTCATTTCAGTTTCAGTTTTGCTAGAGTTAGCTGGGGTGTGTCCTAACAATTTTAGTTAGTAGCGGCATTCAGACATAGTGTTAGATTCAACTTTAGTTTTTGAGTGATTGTTTAGTATCACTAAACTCTTAGAAGTTTTATTTATATATTTGAATCAGAATTGGGTATTCCTTATATTTCAGTTATTTCATGTTTTAGCTTCCGCATAGTATATTTTTTTCCAGTTGGTTTTAGTATGCTTATGATATGCCAGAAACAGGGTTAGCTTGGGGTCACTCGTGATCCTAAGTCCCATGTTACGTCAAGGGGGTAGCCTCGGGGTGTGACAACATGACTCTTTTAAAATATTATTTAATATATTACAATCACGGGTTACCTCTTGTGTAGTGTTTGATTTAACATGACCGCACCATGAAAGTTGGCTTAGTCAGCTAGTTTAATGATCAAAGGATCCCCACAATAATAGCATATTTGTAGTCAAATCCTATTATCTAATGTTTGTAACATTACCTTTCTAACTTCCTTCTTATACATGTTATCTTCACCTGCTAGAGTTTTTTTGAAGTTTGGTTCACTAGATCAAGTGTCTTCCATAATGTATCTAATATGATGGTGTCATGAATCTCATGATATTGTGGTGACAAAATATCTTTGAAAATTATCTATGATTTTTATTTTAAAAAATTCCTCTATATATTTGAAGTACAAGATGCTATTAACTGTTTGCATTCATGCAGCCACTAAAATCCACTCATAAATTAGGATGTGGACTAACTTAAGCCGTAGGTAAATTATGATTTGGATTGGTGTTATAAATCAGGATGCAACCACTATTTGAAAGAAGCTACTCTTATACACTTTTTGATTTGGATTGTTGTTATGATTATTTTCTTTTCTAATGTTATGCTGTGATAGTTGAAATTATCTATTTCATTGGATTTAACTTAGCACCGAGAGAATTTTGAGGTGGAGGCATAAATAGAATATTCTCTAGTAGAAACCTCTAGTTCAAAACAACATGCCCCGTAGGATTGTCTTAAGTTACTTAGCTAGTGGATCCACACAACTTTTATGATATGATACGGAGTTCTACCTTGGCAAGAGTCAGATGTTCCACTAAGTTTCTCCACTTTTATCTTGTTGTGTGTCCTCCTCGCATTTTGAGGACTTCATTTATAATTCAACATAATTTATTCACTTCAATTGTGTTAGCTATTAGGCAGCCTAGGACCTTGTCCCGGTAGACTTAGCTAGCTCAATTGTTTTAGAGGCTTCATTAGACACAATTCAGATTCATAGATGTTAGCAAACTCAGTTTATTTCACACTTTTACTCAGATATTTTAGTGCTCTTTACATATAAAAGATTACTTCATTATTCATTATCTTAGTCCATTATTATGAATTACAGTTTTTGCATTACTCAGTGTTCAATGGCATCCAAGGGTTCCTTTGGGCCAGAAATGATTTTCCGTGTTGGCTATGTCCAGGGTTTCCGTTGATTCTTCTTAAAATGACTTATTCTTTTTCCTCTATCTCTTTTGCTACCTACTGCCATTATTATTAGTTCCAAGCTAATGGCTAGGCTTATATACTAGTGGGTTTTAGTAGGTGCCATCATGACCATTAATTTTTGGATCATGATATGATATATATAGAATGTCGAGGACATATCAATTGGATTATTCACCGAAGAAGTAAATTCCCTACCCTTTATAATAATATTTTTTTGTAGGCCTAGTTGACTAAACTAAAAATTTTGATACCCAAACGTATAGATAAAGATAGATGAGAGGTAACGCTAAATCCCAATAGTGGTATTAGAATAAACAATAAATATTTTTTGGTTGAATACAAATTTTGCTTGTTGACAAAAAAAATCTACATGATTAACCTTATTCAGAAAAATAACTATTAAATTTTAAATTTATAATTAATCATTAAAATAGTTTATTCCCTATTATTTAGGATATAATCAAATCCAATTAATCTAATAAAATTGAGCAACAAAATTAATTTATTACCATGTTAAGGGATAAGGGTCTGAAAAATACCCCAACTTTGGTCGGATTTGATGTTGCGTTACTAAACTTTCATGAGGACCTATTACCTCCCTAGACTATTTAATACCGTATTTTTTACCCTCTGAACTATT
>NW_006238970.1:185680-199825 GCF_000226075.1 Solanum tuberosum | reverse complement strand
AAAAAATACGGTATTAAATAGTCTAGGGAGGTAATAGGTCCTCATGAAAGTTTAGTATCGCAACAACAAATTCGACCAAAGTTGGGGTATTTTTCAGACCCTTATCCCCCATTTTAACCTACACAAATCTAACAAAAATTATTAAATTTCCACTACAATTTGAACCTCAAATATTATATTTGGTAAGACATCTGTTTAAAGAGGGGGTTTCCTCTTGTTAGAAGAAAATTATATACCACACTAAATAAATCAATCTTCTTTATTCTTACACTAGTCGAAATTATTCTTCAGAACAGGAGATGATCAAGTGAGTTTTTATTTGATGTTCTTTATATTCTTTTTATGTTTTGTTTGTTTTTTATAGGCTTCACGATATATTCATGGTGCTTTTAATTTTTAGTGAGAAAATAAAGAAAGGATTCAAAAATCTTGAACACAAAAGAAAAATACTTGTCTTCAATTATGAATTCCAAAGTACACTAATAGAGAGAAACAAAACCTGCCCTGCCAGTGCTGAAGAAGAACAAAAGTAACTTCTTATTGAGTTTCGTAACGATTGCGACCGATTGCAAGCGGAGGTGAATTTTCATTTCAGCAAATATTCGTTTATGAAATTTTTTGAGTTAATTGATTACTAACTTTATCTGGTCTTTTCATTTGCATTATGATAATTGGTTACCTATTGCCAAAAGATTGAAGACAAGTGATGGCATAAATTAGTGTTGGCCATGAATTTTTTTGATTAGATTTCTTTAGTATGAAGGGACATATATTGGGTATTATTAAAAAAATTGTATCTTTCTCTTTTGAAATTCTAGTTGTATTGTTAAATGAAATATATTATATATTTTTTAATGATTTTGATTATAGAAATATGAATATATAAATAGTCAAATATTTTTTTAAAATAGCTCATAGTTTTTTTTAAAAAAAATTAATATGTGGCAAAGCCACATTTTATTATAATTAAAACATAAGAACCGTCTACTGACAAACAAAAACGAGATAAGACCCAACCGAAAACAAAAAGTAAAAAGAAATGAACAAAAATAAACAAAAAGACAACTCCATTCTTCAGATTTGGAAGTCTCAAGAAGGCACCACTTCATCTTCTCTTCTCACGCAAGCTAGCTCCAACAATGGCTTTTTTTGTCGAAAGCTTCAGAGCTGAACTGTGTTGGTCAATTTTTGGGAGTTGGGACAATCCAAATGCTCCTCCACAATATTTTCTTTACCACCACTCTGGATCAAAAGAAATTTGATGCATCCTCTTGTAGATTTTGTAAATTCGACTAGATTGGAATAATGCTCACAAGAAGCTAATATTTTGATTTGGTACTGTTGGACGCTCGAAAGTCTCACCGGGCGTAAGTACCCAAATCTATTGAACTTACTTCAAACATTAGATTAGCTTTATAGAACTATTACCATATCTTGAACGAATTTGACTATAAGCTGAAAAGGATTTTGATTTCTGATATCGCTGTTAGTAGTCCATTTGTTCCTGCATCTTACTTCTTATGTAGGGTGTTCACTGTTTATCTAGATTAAGCAATTTTCTTCCCTCGGTTGGAATATCCTGAAAATGACTTATTTGAAAATCACCTGCGAAAGAGAAAACTAGATTAGTAAAAAAATCAGCAAGAGCATTTCCTTACCTAAGGGAATGTTGTACTCTTGCTGAAACACTTCTTTGCAATCTCCTGATGGTATTGACTTCCAAAGCCACATTCCATGGCACATCCCAGACTCCATCTATTATATGAACCATTGCTAATGAGTTTGTTTCAATAATAGGATTAGCAATATCATGCTCACTACAATATGAAAGACTTTCTTTTATAGCTCTAGCTTCTGCTACCATGTTTGTAGTATCCTGAATTTTGAATCCTTTAGCAACCACCAAATTACCATTATGATCCCTGATGCAAAATGCTGCTAGACTAGGTCCAGGATTTCCTTTTGATTGTTACACTTCAACATATTATTAGGAGGGGGTTCCCATCTAACAATTTTATAACCAATCTTAGGCTTGTATTGCTCTAGTTCGGCCAGAATATGGGCCACGAATTGCTGGTATAGATTATGTTGAATCTGGCATGGATAAACTTTACAACTGAATCAGTAATACCTAATATCACTCTAAAATCAGAAAATACACCTCTATTTAGAATAGTATTCCTCTTTTCCCACAAAAACCATAGAATAAAATTAGGAATAACCTGACATACTAATTTCACTTTATAATTTCCTTCAACATCCCACCACAAGCTTATAGATTGTTTTAGATTAAGCATAGGATCCAAGATCCCTGATGCATATCTAAAGTAGTTCCATATTCTAGTTGTCGTTTCTCCCTTAAGAAAGAGATGTTCAATAGTCTCTTCTATAGGAATAGCACAACATCTGCCGTCACTTTAGCAATCAGGATTTCATGTGCATTAAAGATGCTACATGGATTTTTCCAGACCAAATACTCCACACCAAGAATGAAATTTTGAAGGGAATTTCTTTTATCCACAATTTTACCATGTCTTCAACTTTGTCTTTCTTGTTCCTCAAAAGTTCCCAAACCGATTTTACTATGAATTTACCATTGCTGGTTTCAGTCCACCAGGCTTTATCAGCTCGATTACTAAGATAAGCAGGATACAAATGTGCACATCGGATACATGTATATGTAGAGGACCCAAATTAGACCAATTATCATACCATATAGAAGAGGTGTTGCCTCTAGGTTCCCACCACATATGTTTTTCCAAAAGTTCTCTATTTTCCAGCATGTGCTTCCATATTTGGGACCCTCCTTTCCATTGAGCAAGTGCAGGAATTTGCTTCTTACAATACTTAGTCCACCTAAAGTTACACCACATTGTATTTCGTGTTCTGAAATTCCACAAAAGTTTTGCATACATAGCCTTCGATAAATCGAACATGGACCTAAATCCCAAACCTACTTCAATTTTAGGAAGACACACATCTATCCATTTCAAACCAATGTTTATTTCTACCATCTTCCTTATTGCTCCAGTAGAATTTAGCAAAAATTCTATGAATTTCTTTTATCACACACATTGGAGGAGTAATAGCAGAAAGTACATAGATGGGAATGCTTTGAAGAACACTTACAAGAAGAACTTCCTTACCCCCATATGAGAGCATTCTACCTTTCCAGCTCTGTAGTCTACCTTTTCTCTTATCAAGCAGTTCTGAATAATGCTCCTTTCTCTCTGGCATGAGTAATGGGGCATCCTAGGTATTTCATAGGAAAATTTCCTCTTACCATCCCCGTAATCTGCTCCATCTGTTTAGCCACTGCCACTGCTACATTTTGGTGAAGATAATAAAAACTCTTGTTCTTGTTAATCCTCTGACCTGATTGTTTCTTATAGTCCTACAAAATAGACATAATTTTCTCTAGAGAATATCCATTAGATGAAGTAAAAATAATTGTGTCATCTGCAAATGCTAAATGATTAATGTTGGCACTTCATTTTGTCAATCCATAATCAACATACTGGGGATCCATGTTTAACACCCCTAGTTGAATGGATGAAACCATGTGATTGACCATTAAGAAGGATTGAATAGTAGTTGTTAGCAAGAAGTCTCCAAATCAAATCAACCACACTATTCGAAAAACCCATTTTCCTTAGTACTTTCATAAGAAAGAACCAAGAAACCCTATCATACACCTTTGACATATCCAACTTAATGATCACATTCTCAGGTTTGCCTCTCTTAGTAATATATGTAACAAGCTCTTGTGCCAGTAATACATTCTCAATAATGCTTCTACCCTTATCAAAGCCAGACTGATTAGAAGAAATCAATCTTGGAAGAACCTTTACCAATTTATCATGAATTATCCTGGAAAGAATCTTGTTAATAAAGTTACTCAGACTAATATGTCTCATATCCAAAAAGGACTGAATGTTATCCTTTTTAGGTATAAGAATCAAATTAGTGTGAGTAATGGATTTAGGTAACGAACTTCCTGCATAGAATGTCTGCACCATTCTACAAATATCTTTACCAATGATATCCCAACACACGTGATAGAATTTACCTGTAAGACCATCTGACCCACTAGAACTATCACCATTTAGCTTATATACTGCATTCTTCACTTTATCTTCATCTGGCACAACCCCCAATTCAGCATTCTCCTCTTCAGTGATCAACTCTGGGATGTGCTCCAGTAGAGTAATATTTGTTTCATCCCTATCTTGGTGGAATTGACTCTAGAAGTGATTCACTGCCTCATTAGCAATATCCTCCTCATTTTCCAGCCACTGCCCCTGTGAATTCTACACTCTAGATTCTCTCATTTTTTGTCTTCTTCCTTTCATCGAGCTATGAAAGAATCTTGTATTTCTGTCCCCACTTTCAAACCAGGTATATCCTGCCTTTTGTTGCCAAAATTTCTCCTCCAAGTGGAGATAACTAGAATATTCAGCTTTGGCCCTTTGCTTAATAGCTCTATTTTCCGGAGAAGGAAACTCTTCAAAATGTTTTTCCTTTATTCTAGCTATTTCCTCTCTAATAATGAGTTGTTGAAAGATATCCCCGAAAGTATCCTTTCTCCATGAAGAAAGAGCATGTTTTACTTTCTTTATCTTCCTCTTAAAATCCCAAAAAGGGTTTACTGAGATTGCATCATCCCAATTCAACCTGACCACCTCTTTAAATCTTCTATGCTCCGTCCAAAAATTTAAAAATCTAAAAGATTTAATGAATCTGATTTCCCTAGTTTCACATGAAAGTAGGAGTGGGGCTTGATTAGAGCCGGTTCTGGGAAGATGCTCCACTTCTATAAAATTGAATTTACTCTGAAGCACATCGTTCACCAAAATTCTATCTAATCTCTCAAAGATGCAGTCACTTCGTACCCTACCATTCCACCAAGTAAAAGGGCTACCTTTGAATTGAACTTGATATAAATCGTTAGATTCTATACAATTTTGAAAGTCTTCCACCTCAATCCCCAACACTGGCAGACCACCTATTTTTTATCCCCCATTAAGAACCACATTGAAATCTCCTCCTATGATCCATGGTTGATCCATACCACTAGCAAGTTGAGCTATATCCTCCCAAAGCTCTTATCTCTGATTTGGGTCACATTTAGCATAAACAATAGTAACGACACTAGTAAAATTAGTGGCCAAATTTTTAATCTGTACGGTATATTACTGATCAGAGTTGCTCAATTCTACTACCTCAAAGCCATGATTAACAAACAACCAAATCTTTCCATTATTGTTTGCATACCTTTTTTCCATTCTAAGCCTTCTGGTGAATCTATTCAAACATCTCACATGCTGGAATGGTTCCATCAAAGCATCAAAATTGAATTTGTGAAAATTATGTAGCAACTGGACTCTTTGAAAAGCATTTTGAGTCCTTACTGACCTTATATTCCAAATGAGTGCTTTCATAGGGAATATTGTTGTTTATTAGTCACCTGCCTTTTGGGCTGAATTCTGATGTGTTGATTAGAATCTCCACTACCATGCTTTCTCCCTTTTCTTTCCGACTTCATTACTTTAGTACTTTTGGGAGAAAGATCTGCTTCACTATAAATGTGATCATCTATAACCTCTGATTCATTGTTATTTATTTGCATCTGCTCTACTTCTGACTCTTTGTGTATAAGAATTTCATGCAGAACCTCATTTGGAGATTGAGGTATCTCTATTTGAGTACTATCTGCACTCACAATTGTAGAATAGTCCACAATAGCTCCATCATTGCATTCATCTATTTCCCTGTCAATCTTCTCATTTTTGCGTTCATATGCTTGCTGATTTTCACTTTTATTGTTTGTCTTCTTTTCTATCCTTATTTCACTCACTTGCAATTGATTATCTGGTTGATTTACAGGGTTGTTGGAGTTTGCACAAGATGATTCTGAATTAGTTGAAGGCATCTTCATTAATTCCCTTTGCTTTTTCGAATTACCGCCTTTTTCGTGTGAACTTATGTTTATTGGACTCTTGTTTATGATATCATTTTCTTGGTTATCTTCATTTCTGATTGCTAATGTCTCAACAGGTTCTTCTTGCACTTTCCCACTCACTTTATTAGAAATATGATCCCCAGATTCAGTTGCGTACATTCCTTTTTTTTGTTTTTCACCTTGTACTACTGGACCAAAAGACTTTGTGACCCATTTTTTTGTTGATTCACCTTTGTTAGCATCAATGTGATCCATGTTATCCTTATTGATCTCCTCCCCTTTGTTAGTATCATCTTGTTTTGTGAGTGCATCAAATTTATTACCTACTTCAGTGATGTGTGCATCTTCTATCTTTGACTACATTCCAGTTACCCGGATCTCCAACAACTTTTCCACTTGAGAGTATTCTAGCATTTCCTTTTTGTAATAGTGGTTGTTGTTCTTGATGGTGTATATTATGCTCCACCTGTTTTGCCTGTTCTTCCTTTCTCATAGGCATTTTCCCCGCTTTACAGTTATCCTTATTGTGTCCTTGCATCTTGCCCTCAAAGCAATATTTCGGTACATAATCATATTGAATTTTTATCATATTTGACCTTATCTTCCCTGTTTTCGGATTTTCAATCTTCATTTGCACCGAATTTGAGAAGTTGCCTTTGAGATCCACTAACACCTTCACACGTGCACAACTAGGCCTTGTTTTTTTTATTGTTGCTTGATCAAAGTGGATCGGGTTTCCAACTGCTGAGGCCATTGAAAACAAAACTTCCTTTACAAAAAAAGTTGGCAATAGGTTAGGGAAGGAAATTCATGCCATAGCCATAGTCGTCTCCTCAAATACCTTGAATCTCAAATCATAGATTAGAGTACGCATCAAGTAGGAATATCCATCCTTACAATTTATATAAAATGCCCCTTTAGAGATCATGTTGACATAGTCCTCTTCTTTAGTCAGTCTAATTAGAATATGCTTACTGCGTAGAAATCCAATTTGGCATTCCCCTTTTATGTTGCATTACTGAGGGACAATTCATCTCATTTCTTCGAGATCCGTCCATTCATATGAGAAATTTCCAATTGCAGCGAATTGGAGTTTCTCAATACAAGTCATCTTTATCACCTCCTGCTCAGTCCATTTGACTTGTGGGATTCCTTCCACATAGGTAATATCTTTTAGTAAAGATTTGTCCTCAATAGTATCTACAGCAAAATTAGTATTCACTGAATCAGCAAACGATTTCTCCTTTGGCAAATTTGGATTTGAAATTGAGGGATCTGTTGTTGTTAGCAGTTGAGTCGAGGGAAGAAGTGGAAAGTCACAATACGAAAGTTGAAGATCAACCACAGTATAGGGTTTGCTGACGCCTGACGTCATCTTCCAAAAAAAATAGACCATAGTAATAGATGATTACAAATGAAAAGAATCATTGGAATAGATTGATCAAATTATTTCATTGCAAATTTATCCTAACCCTATAGTTTTTAATTCTAAGAATTGATGTTAGGTAAAATTTAGATAAAATTCAAAACCTATTATTTCTGCATTCATAATTTTCAATCTACAAAGTATTCGGTGCTAAAATCTTAAAGTGTAAACTCATCAAATTGATATTTTTAATCTACCTCGAATTATTGATACTACACACAAAAGAAAACAAAATACAAGTTAATCATTAAAATGTATTTAACTAATCAATTCGACGTTTTCAAAGATTGAATACGAAAAACATTAGTCCTCCTTTTGATTTTAGAATAATTTTAACATATCGAGAAATATGCTTTAAAGTTTATCTACAAGAGGCTTTAATCTTGGGTGGATTCAAAATGGTCCCTTAAATATTTCGTGATTTGACCAAAAGCGAGCATTTTTGTTAGTATTTAAATATTTTAAAATTTTGATCTATTAGATTGTGGAATAATAATTTATTTTTGGAAAAGACCAGAAAATACACATCAAATATCGTAAATCACAATGCTAAAAACTGCATGGATCCAACGTGTTGAGCACTTTTGTCATGTCTCGAGCCTACACCCTGGGCGTAACTGGCACTCGAGAATCATTTCTGATCCCCAAAAGAACCCTTGTCCTGGCTACATGACTTACATGACAATAAACAATATACGAATGCTTAAGTAGGTGGAAAATTAGACATTTAAGAAAGTCTTAAAATATTTTCTTTGCAAAATACTTAACGTGATCCATAAGTTAAACAAAACATCTTGAGCAGAACAATGGAAAACATCTACTCAATCGGTCTACCAAGCCTCTAACAATATGAGATGGATGTCGGGACAAGACTCACGACACCTCCTAAAGCTACTAACTAAAATGAAATGGAGTCCCCTGAAAGCAAAAAGGACTTAAAAAATGTTGTGTGCAAGTGGATAATGAATCTCAACGAATCGCCTGTTGATGATCCTGAATACCTGTATCTGCATCATAAAACGATGCAGGTCGAATGACATTAGTATATTGAATGTACTTGTACATGAAAAGGTTAGAGTAAACAATAAACTCGCTTGAAGGACTGAAATAACATAACTGAATCGATACATGAATATGAAATAAAAATCATTTAAGCTTTAGAACATAGTATACAAATGAAACAATATGAAAATAATATACTTTACTCATGGGGAGTTTCTCTAACCGACAACAATTACCATGAGCCTAGATACAACGTTCCACCACACGTTGCAATGGCCCATTCTATACCTCGTTGGGTTATAGGATGATATCCTGACTATGGATCCAACTATATGCCTTCTCTGAGGCGGTGAGGAGTCGCATGAAGAATTAATGCTATCATATCCTACGCTGGCTACGTAGTTTTATGGGACTCTTGAGTTATAAAATATTCTAACCCAATTCGGTGCTCGATACTACTCCCAACACATTTGATATAACTTTATGCTCAATATTACCCATTTCAAAGAAGAGACCTGTTACTTGTTGAAATACTTTTCAAAACCTTAGACATACATACATTCTTGAAAACATGCACTTGTGAACTTATCTTTCAAGTTCATGATCAAAATAAATACATAGGTATATATATATATATTGAAATAGCATTGAGAAACTCTTGAGTTTTCATATGAAATAGAACCTTTGAACTTCCTTTCTTAACTTCACCTTAATTTGGAAAAGGAACAAAACGTATTTTAAGACATTTGATTAGGATATGAAGCATCTCTGAATAATTAAGGAAAACTCTAACGATAAATATCAAGAAGAGAGCGAAGATATGATTTGAAAGAAGACACACTGAAAATCTGGGACAGGAGAGTACGTATTCTCTCTGCGACGCAGAGAGGGAGTTTAAACTTTGTTTACCAAATTCTGAGGTAGAGGACTTCGTATCATCTCCGCGATGCAGAGAGGGATCCATCGTCGTCCAACCCCAAAATTCATAATTTACTATGATCTTTAGGGTCCCAATTCGTTTAGGATAGATTGGTTCTTTCAATTTCCTTTTTGATTCAATAACCCAATACAATTTCATGAAATCTCACTCAAAATATAGCAAGAAACAACCCTCATTCGCATTAACTCGAAACCACCATTATTAAAGGAGTACTTAAATTTCAAGAATTCATCAAGAACTTTTACATAAACAATTTCATCAACAAATTTAGTGGAACGACTACATGATTGGCGTGAGGAAGAACAATTCCATCACTATGAGAAACTTCACATACCTGGAAGAACAATGTGCTTGATGAAACTTGAAGGGAAATCGTGGAATATGAACCCAAGCCTTAGCGTCTTCTGGAAGTTCTTGAGCGTAGAAACTTAGGAGTGAATGAGATGGTTTGATTATGAAAACTCATTTTTCTACACATTTAGTGTAATTTAAATGACTTCCTAAGGGTTTTTAGGACTAAAATACCCTTAAAAACAATAAATAAAATGAGCTGAAAGTCGGAATAATTTTCCAGCGGGCAGTGAGGTCCGTATTGGCTCTGTAATGCGGAGCCATCATGGAACTGCTACCAGGCTCACACGTCTTTAGTAAATCAGTCATAACATTTTACTTAGAGCTCTGATTGAGGCAAACTTGGTAGGGTTGGAAAGAGGACTCGAAGACCTTTAATTTTATAGTTTATGGGTCACCTAACTCTTTATGTGCTAAAAGAAGTGGTCGTTTGAAGTTGACCCAAAACTTAAGAAAACTAATGGATGACTTGAACGAATTTATTTTAAGTTTTTTTTTTAAACTAGAGGTGTTACATCTAGGGACCTTAACACCTACGAAAATTTAAATTCACTCGAAAAAATCTTATTCTCAACAAAGAATGGTTCAAGTCTTGACTTAGAAATTTTCAGCGTGTTACAATATCTCCCCATTGGGATCATTCATCCTCGAATGATAGCTGGTCTTGGAAATGGAAAGGAGTTACTCTTACTATTTTCAAGCTTAACCTCAAATAATAAGGTTCGGGTTCTATACCTCTATAGGAAATCTCATCCCAACAATATTAATCCTGACCACCACATTCAACCAACCTTGGGCTCATATCAAGAACCACCTAATGTTTAACAATACCACATTCAAGCTTAGTACTTTAACAACACCATGGACTCCTACTATCCAACTTCCTAAGAATTTCTCATTCTCTCATCATTGCTACCATACAAACATAAATTTCACACATTACTACCCGAAACCAACTAATGGCTCTCATTTAACTATTTCTCAAAGTACAACTTCATTCATCCTTCCTCCACTTTTATAAACCTAGATCTGATAAGCACACTAATGCTACCAACATAAGAAACATCAACTTCCTCCTTCTATCATCACTCAACTACTATCATCCACATCCATCTCTAGCTAAAAGGATCACTGAAAGAGCTTTAGGGTGAAAGATCATAAGCACGATTCATTCGAGAATTTCTGGCATAAGAACATGTATGACATAACATTATGTTTCTAGCCATTAAGATCAAATCATGAATTTGTGAGACTGAACATACTATGAGACATGAATCCTTATATGAATAGGTTCGTATCATAAGGCTGATATCCATAAAGTTATGGATTAAGCTTGAGGTTAATGGGCTAAAGTCTTTGCCCCTTATTCAGGAAACTGAGCATAGATGTGAATCTCTCTGAAGTGTATGAGCATAGGTCATGAACATAATTCTGATATAAGAAATCTCATCATGATGTTGTAATGACTAAACTTTGAGGAGTGTACTTGAGTATGAATGAATTGATGTACCTCTAAAACTCATTCGGAAAATGTTACTATCTCATCCTCAACACTTGACTTGGTTTCTCAACTTATCATCTTCCCCTTAGGTTTGGAGTTGACACTTTAAAGCTATGGATCTATTCCATTATCTCTAAACTGGTCTACATTCCCTTTACTCTAATACTCGTGAAAGGCTTATCACATGCCTAATGAACTCTCCATAAGCAAGTACAAAGATTCATTCTAAGACCTCTTTCTAAGATGTTTCTTTTAACTTCTTCTCATTGGCTTAAATGGCCACTTAATCTGACTATTAATAATATGACCTCTTCTTCTTGGCCTACCAATAACATCCTTCTATATTCATATTAACCGAATCTAGAGTAAACTTTGAACTATATTTAAGAGGCTCGTCATTGACTATATAAAATCCTTTCTACCAAACTCTTAAGGGTAATAAATAATTCTTACATCAGCCTACTCCACACTGATTACACAAATATACTCCCTAGGCATACATGGAAACAAGAAACTTAATTAGAACCTCATTTGGTTAACTTCAACCTCAGGTACACCTCTTAATGCTCTTGTTACTCTAATGATTTAGCCACACTTCACTACTCTTACCTCAAAGTTAGAATCCCATACTTGTACCACTCACCTTCATTGTAACTAACCTCTTAACTCCCCACCAAGTCTATATCAAACTTACCAGATCAAATCTCAAACTAACATCATCACTCTCATGTTTCCTTCCTTTTGGTCACGAAGCTCATCTCAAATTCAAGCTTAATGTTTATTACTAAACCCGAATATCAATATGATTGCTCGCTTACTATACTAACTTACAACTACTAGATACAAATTAAGAAACGCTCGCCCGCTAAGACCCCATGACAAGTAGTAAATCTTTATCTCTCAGTCTTCATACTTACAATTTACAGTCACATTTCCTTTCACAACATAAGTGTTATTTACCCATTCACTATACATCATTGCCAAATTAGTTCTATAACCCTGTGAATATCATGGGGTTCCCTCCTTAAAAATTATAAGCCTATCTTAGATCTATCACCTCATGAATACTCTGCTCTTTTAAACAACACCTACACTTGTCCTTTTCTAACACAATGTTACATTGACATAAACTCTTTTCTGGTTAAAGTATACTCTAACTCATCCATACTAGTAACTCTTACTATACCTTCTATCATGAAATCTACACAAACTCATCACTTTTTAGTATACCCATAAGGGAAAACTCTTCATTAATAACTTACCAGGTGCATGAATACAATAACATGATTTTACTCATTACTGTCTCTCTTTCTTAGATTACTGAACTTCTACATTCATTCTTCTAAATTTGGGAACTTTTACTACTGCTTATAACCTCCTAACTCCTACAATCTTTTCAGGTGCAAATACTACCCAAGGTCTAAAACACACTTCCTCATAAGGGTCTCAACTGAAACAAAGTTTAGAAAAGAGAGTACATCTCACTTTTAGCTTGAATGCACGATTCATATGAGTAAAAGTGCATTCTTTTGAAACTGAACACTTAACTCACTCACGGGCTTCTCTCAAGCCTCTCTGAAGTCTCATGACTTTCTCAAGATTTTTTCTGAGAGTAACTAATCGATAAGGATCTGGCTTCACTTTAGCTACCTTTAGTATGAGGGTTAGTCTAATTGATATGAGAAATGCACGAGTTTGAATAAGCTCCTTATGACACAACACGATTTAGAGTATGAAAGAAGGGAAACTTTTCTTAAATGTCTGTAGTCCCTCATTTATAGAAGTGGGGCCCTCACAAATATAAATAATATCATACTGACACAGCTTTATAGACACCCTAGGACACTTGAAAAACTGGCTCTGATACCAAGTTTGTCACGCCACAAGCCTACACACTGAGCGTAACTGGCACTTGAGAACCATTATGATCCCCAAGCAAACCCTTAGCCTGGCTACATGAATTACATGACAATAAGCAATATGAGGATGCTTAAGTAGGTGGACAATTAGACAATTAAGAAAGTCTTAAAATACTATCCTTGCAAAATACTTAACGTGACCCATGAATTAAACAGAACATCCTGAGAAGAACAATTGAAAACATCTACTCAATCGGTCTATGAAGTCTCTAACAATGTGAGATGGATATCGGGACAAGACCCACGACACCTCCTAAAGCTACTAACTAAAATGAAATTGAGTCCCTGAAAATAAGGAGGCCTCACCAAATGTTGTCTGCTAGTGGATAATGAATCTCAACGAATCACTTGTTGATGATCCTGAATACCAGTATCTGTATCATGAAATGATGCAGGTTGAATGATGTCAGCATATTGAATGTACTGGTACGTGAAAATGTTAGAGTAAATAATAAATTGGCTTGAAGGACTGAAACAACATAATTGAATTGATACATGAATATGAAATGAAAATCATTTAAGCTTTACAACATAGTATAAAAATGAAACAACATAAAAATAATATACTTACTTGTGGGGAGTTTCTCTAACCGACAACCATTACCATGAGCCAAGCAATGATATAATGTCCCGGCGCACGTTGCACGGGCCCATCATATACCTTGTCGGGGGTATAGGATGATATCATGACTATGGATCCAAATATATGCCTTCTAAGAGGTGGTGAGGAGTCTCATGAAGAATCAATGATATCCCATCTTACGTTGGCTACATAATTTTATGAGACTTTTTAGTTATAAAAGACTCTAACCCAATTCGGTGCTCGAATACTACTCCCAAAACATTTGATATAACATTATGCTCAATATTACCCATTTGAAAGAAGGACTTGTTACTTGTTGAAATACTTTTCAAAACCTTACCATACATACATTCTTGAAAACATGCACTTGTGAACTTATCTTTCAAGCACAATAATCAACATAAGTACATAGGTATACATTTATCTCCCTCTCTCTCTCTCTCTCTCTCTCTCTCTCTATA
>NW_006238970.1:152410-176563 GCF_000226075.1 Solanum tuberosum | reverse complement strand
TATATATATATATATAAATAGCATTGTGAAACTCTTAGGTTTTCGTATCAAATAGAGCCTTTGAACTTACTTTCTTAACTCTACCTGGATTTGGGAAAGGAAATAATAACATAATTTAAGACATTTGATTAGGATATGTAGCCTCTCTCAATGATTAAGGAAAACTCTAAGGATCAATATCAAGAAGAGAGCGAAGACATGATTTGAAAGAACACACACTAAAAATCTGAGACACGAGAGTACGTATTCTCTCTGCGACGCGGAGAGGGATCCATCATCGTCCCACCCCAAAACCCAGAATTTCCTACGATCTTTAGGGTCTTTAGGGTCCTTATTTGTTTAAGATAGATTGGTTTCTTCCAAATTCTTTTTTATTTCAATAACCCAACACAATATCATGAAATATCACTCAAAATATAGCAAGAAACAACCCTCATTCGCAAGAACTCGAAACTACCATTATTAAAGGATGAACTTAAAACTCAAGAATGCATCAAGAACTTTTACATGAACAATTTTATCAACGAATTTAATGGAACGACTACATGATTAGCGTGAGGAGGAACAATTCCATCACTATGAGAAACCTCACATAATTGGAAGAACAATGTGCTTGATGAAACTTGAAGGAAAATCTTGGAAGATGAACCTAGCCTTAGCGTCTTCTTGAAGATCTTGAGCGTAGAAATTTAGGATTGAGTGAGAGGGTTTGATTATCAAAACTGAATTTTCTACACTTTTTGGGTAATTTAGATGGCTTCCTAAGAATTTTTAAGACTAAAATACCCTTAAAAAATAAATAAAATGAGCTGAAAGTCGGAACAATTTTCCAGCGGGTAGTGAGGTCCGTACTGACTCCGTAACGCGGAGCCATCGCGGACCTGCTGCCAGGCTCGCACGTCTCTAGTAAATCAGTCATAAATTTTTACTCAGAGCTCTGATTGAGGCAAACTTGGTGGCGTTTGAAAGAGCACTCGAAGAACTTTAATCTGATAGGTCATGGATCACCTAACTCTTTATGTGCGAAAAGATATGGTTGTTTGAAGTTGACCCAAAACTTAAGAAAACTGATGGTTAGTTCTTTTGAAACTAGAGGTCTTACATCTAGTGACCTTAACACCTACGAAAATTTAAAATTACTAGGAAAAATTCATATTCTCAACAAAGAATGGTTCGAGTCTTGACTTAGAAATTTTAGGGGTGTTACAACTTCATCTTTATTTTTTAAAAATAAGTAATATAATGTATGAACTCAAAAGTTAAAAGAAAAGTTTGCCTTTATGGTCAATTTTGATGAATTTTTCTAACTACTTTCTCCGCCCCATTTATTATCTTGTGATTATTTTTCTTTTCTTTGTTGGGTTTCTTTTCGACTCAAACCCCTATTAATGATTAGCTATTGATAAGAAATTAACTGTTTTTTATTACATAAATTTAAGTTTATTTTAATATTAAAATAAGTTAATTTTAAAGATTTTTGCATCGAAAATTGACTTTGTTCCTTACTTGTTTATTTTCTCTTGTTCTGTTTTTCTCTAAGTCATGATTTTTATATAATAATAATAGAAGTCTTGGATCTAATTCTTGTCAAGCCATGGTAACAGGGTTAATTTACTGATATTTATTGTCTTCATTAAACTTCTTTAGATACCTAAAGAGTATTAGTTTGACGATCGAAGAATTTTATTTCTATTTTTTGATACTACTAATTTTTCAGTTAATAGTGTCTATAATATATCTCAGTATGCATCCAAGAGTTTCATATATATGTGATTTTAATGTTCTTACATCATTTTTTTTAGTTTTATAAGAATACTCTAAATTATTTAAGATTTGATTTTGAACTAATCATGGATGTGATTTGCTTTTTCTTATTATTTATTCGATTTGTTTATGTTTAGTTCTATATGACTGCATTGCCATCTTATTTCCTCCATGTTTTAGATGATACTAATCTACTTAAGACATTCACATATTTCACTTCATTAATTATAAGAAAATAAAAAATATGTTTGATATAATTATGTAAAGAATGTAAGAATGTAAAAATGTAAAAGTCATTTTTACTAACTATATTATCACAACCTTACTTGATAAGGTTTCATCTTTTAAACTATTTTTACAATGTCATCATTTATTATATTAATAGATGTATCTTTTTCTACATGAGACACAAAGAAACCGCTGAACAGTTCATCATTCCTCCGATTTTACATGTCATTTTAAATAAACTTCATTCTCCCAAAATCTCTTTGAAAGGATGCATTAAAAACTAGTAGAAGAAACAAAATTTAACCAACTGAAATATTAGAAAAAAATTAAGTGCTTCTTTGTCTGAACTAATTTTCATGAGGGATCATAATGTCCATTTAGATTAGAAAATCATCACATACATCTATAATGTAAGTCACATGCTGACTTACAATAACATCCTGATGTTCTGGCATGAGACGACATATTTGATGCTCTTAACTATGAAAAATTACTAATTCTTAAAAAATGGTAGTTCCATTTAATGAATTTTCTCCTATGGAAAGGAAGAAAAATGAGGCTAAAAGCATGCAAATATAACCCATCAAAGAAGTCTAGACGGATTATCACATGTTGGATGGGTCGTCATGTCCCTCTTAATGGTTAATAGGGGAACCCCTAAAAAGTAGCTTCTGACAGTCCACCAGATGAATAATCACATATGTGATGGGCCGCTAGGTAGACCATCGTTAAGGGCTATCATACCAAGCTACTCTCTCTCTAACAATTACAAAAAATGCAATGGACCATCACACCTATGATGGGTCGTCAGATGAAACATTACAGAAACTTCAGAGGGCCTACTGTATTATTTTTAATTTCAAAATTTTTGGAATTATTAATAGTATTTTCTAGGGTTTAGGCTTTTTAATCTTTAGTTTTTAGTGAAGAACAATGTACTCTTCATTGAAAGTTTATTCAGAGATTTTGTTTAATCTTGTGTGATGATTTTTTTCCGATACTTGCTTATTTCGATGAGAACTTCCTACTCTGCTTAGTACCTAAAACTTGCAAAACAGCACAAATACCTATTAGTAAGGTGAGTTTCCTCCCACACAGTGTCTTTTTGTTCTTGGCATGACTCTTTTTTAATATTTTTTTAATATAGTACAATCACGGGTTACCTTTTGAGTACTGTTTGATTTAACATTACTGCACAAATAAAGCTGGCTTATTCAGACAGTTTATGGATAATAGGATCCACACAATAATAGCATATTTGTAGTCCACTCATGTTATCTATTGTTCTAACATTACCTTTCTGAACTTGCTGTTCCACTCATACCTATGTTTCGTTACATCATTTATTACCTTTGTAACTTTCCCCATATACATGTTATTTTCATCTGCTACAGTTTTTTGAAAGTTTGGTTCACTTGATCAAGTGCCTTCAAAATGTATCTAATATGATGGTGTCATGAATCTCTTGATATTGGGGTGACAAAATATCTTTGAATCTTACCGATGACTTTTTTTTTAAAAAAAAATTGTCGTCTATATATTTAAAGTACAAGATGCTATTTACTATTTGCATTCATGGAGCTACTAAACTACACTCATAAACTAGGATGTGGACTAACTTAAGCCATAGGCAAATTATGATTTGGATTGGTGTTATAAATTAGGATGCAACCACTATCTGAAAGAAGCTACTCTTATACAACTTTTATGATTTGGATTGGTGTTATGATTATTGTATTTTTTATTGTTATGCTTTGATAATTTAATTTATCTGTTCCGTTGGACTTAACTTAGCATCGAGAGTACTTTGAGGTGGAGGCATAAATAGGAAATTTTCTAGTAGAAACCTTTAGTTCCAAACAAATACCCCGTAAGATTGTCTTAAGTTGCTTAGCTAGTGGATCAACAAAGCTTTTATGATACGATATGGATTTCTACCTTGGCAAGGGCCAGATGTTCCACTAAGTTTCTTAACGCTGCCAAGTTTGCTAATTTTTTAGCTCGGAGTAAGAAGTTAGTGCCTTTTAAGTGAAGCCTCTATAGATAAGGCTTTCCATTCGTTTAAGGAAAGGGTATTTTGGTTGTTTCCTTACCCCACTAGGCCTAAAACATTTTTTCACACCTAATAAAGGTCTAATCATATTTAGGCCACTTTTCCATGTTCCGAAACTCTTACAGTTTGAGAGAAGGGTTCCAAGAGGAGAAAAAACATAGGTTTCAAGCGTTCTTTCAAGAATAAAGGATTTCACCAAGAACAAGTGTTCTTCGAGGTATGTAAGATTATCACAATGTTGGGCTTGTTCGTCCTCACGCCATTCATGTAATTTCACTAATGGATTCATCCATGAGATCGTTTATAATGAGATTCTTGAGTAGTTCTTGAGTTTTAGCCTCATTCTTTAACAGTGGAGGTTTTGAGTTCTTGAGGCGAATGAGTAGTGTTTCTTAATAGGATTTGGGTAGAATTTCAATGAATTTGTGTTGGGTTTGTGAATCAAAGAGAGTTTGGAAGAAACAAATCGATTCTAGATGAGTTAGGATCCAAAATTGAGCAAGAAAATCATCAAAAATATGGGTTTCACGGTGGGGCAGCAGGAGAACGAGCAGACATCGAACGATTAATTTTGATTTCTTGTTATTGTGGAATTCGTCATCAAGATGGATCAATGGTGCCCATTAGAATATCTTCTCACTTCCTTCCTGATTCCGGGGAGGGGGGATCAGGAAGGAGATGATCTGAAATGTGTGCAGAAATGTCCCTTGATTCCTATCTTCAGGAGTATGAAATCAAACACCCTTGACACGTATTCTCCAACGGAGTTCAGGCTGCAAACTATGAGAGTTTGCTTTTTCTCTTTCTCAGAGCGGTCTAATCAAATAGGGGGTCAGACCACTCTTAGTGTTTTAACTAGTCATAGTGCTAGGACCTGGGCACTTTAGAATTGGGATTGGCGCTCTACGTCAGCAGTGCGCCCAAAGAAGACCAGTTCTCTTGGGGCTGACACGATGCGCCTCTGGTGCACTAGGGTCGCCTTGCCTTTTTCTTCTTCGCTCTTCATCCCGTATGTGTTCCTTCGAATCGTGTCGTCATTCTCTTCTTTATACTAATTCTTAAAGTCTTCATTAATCCTTGAGACACCCTACATATCCCAATAAAATGTCTTAATTTACAATTCAATTAAAGTAAAGTTGAGAGGAAAGTTCAAGAGGTCCTTCTGAGTTAAATTTGAATTTTTTTTTGGTACTTAACTGAAGTTTTGAATTAAGTCGTGGGGAAATAAGTATGTGAATGAGAAGAGTTCCATTCATGATTGAAAAAAAGTATATGAGAACTAAGTATTCCCAAAATGTAATACTCTAATAATGTGAGATGGATGTCAGGACAAGACCCACAATACCTCCTAAAGCTACTAACTAAAATGAAATGGAGTCCCCTCAAAGAAAAAAGGCCTCACCAAATGTTGTCTGCGAGTGGATAATGATCTCAACGATTAACCTGTTGATGATCCTGAATACTTGTATCTGCATCATGAAATGATGCAAGTCGAATGACGTCAACACATTGAATATACTTGTACATGAAAAGGTTAAAGTAAACAATAATCTGGATTTGAAGGACTAAAACAACATAACTAGATTAATACAGGAATATGAAGTGAAAAACCATTTAAGCTTTACAATATAATATGTAATGAAAGAAACATGAAAATAATATACTTTATTTGTGGGGAGTTTCTCTAACCGACAACCATTACCATGAGCCTAGCAATGATACAACGTTTTGCCTCACGTTGCCAGGGCCACCCTATACTTTACATAGGATGATATCGTGACTATGGATCCATCTAATTGGCCTTCTCAGAGGCAGAGAGGAGTCGCATGAAGAGTTAATGCTATCATATCCTACACTTGCTACGTAGTTCTGTGGGACTTCCAAATCATAAGAGACTCTAACCCAACTCAGTGCTCGATACTACTCCCAAAATAATAGATATAACATTATGCTCAATTTACCCATTACAAGGAATGGACTTCATACTTGATTGAAATTCTTTTCAAACATTAGATGTGTTTACATTCTTGAAAATATGTACTAGTAAACTTATATTTCAAGTTCAATAATCGACATGGATACATAAGAATACATTTAGTTATATAAATAGCATTTGAAAACTCTTAAGTGTTTATGAAATAAAACCTTTAAACTTCCCTTTTAACTTTATCTTAACTTGAAAATATGAGTTTAAGAACTATGATTAGAATATGCATAAGATCTTTCAATGATTAATGGAGGTTTAGATAGTTGATAATAAGCAGAGAACGACAACTCAGCTCAAAGGAACAAGAACGGAACAAAAATAGAGAAGGAACTATTTACTGGGGTCTGATTGGGCGCATTATTGACGTATCGCGCCAGACCCCCATTTACTGGGTGTCTGATTGGGCGCACTACTGGCGCGTCACGCCAGGACTTCATTTACTGAGGGTTTTATTAGGCACACAACTAGCACATCACGCCAGGCCTCCTGGTGCCTTACGAGGGGGGATGCCCCACCCCAAACCCAGAATTTTGATGAGTTTTTCTTGTTCAATTCATGGCCTAACCCACTTGGAATCGAATGATTCATTCCCAAACTCAATTAGATTCATAAACCCAACAAAATTCATCAAAAACTAAACATATTTACACCATGAAAAACACTCATTCGCAAAACCCTCACTTTAATAATCCAACATGACACCATTGATAAAGAATGAAATAAAACCTTAAAAATTCCTCAAGAACCTATATATAACGGTTTAATGGATGATTTACTGAAACAAATACATGTTTGGCATGAGGATGAACATATCCATAACTATGAGAAACCTCACGTACCTCGAAAGAACTAAGTTCTTGGCGATTTCCCCAAAACCTTGAAGAACTTCTTGAAATCTCCTCCCTTCTCCTCTTGAACTTTGACCTAACTTGCTTAAAGATTTTTAGACTTTAGTGTAAACTTATTTAATCAGATTTGACCCCTAATTGGGTGAATAAAACTTGTGGGGCTAGTGGGGGTAAGGAAAAGACAAAAATACCCCTCCTTAAAACGAATGAAATGTCTTAACTAGACAGGTTGTACTCCAACGGGCATATATCCCTCATCAGATCTCAAAATTTAGCAAACTCGGTGACGTTGGAAAGAGGACTTAAATATCTTTTATTTGATATGTTATGGGCCACCTAACTCATCATGTATTGAAAGTTATGGTCGTTTGAAGTTGACCCAAAACTCACAATTGAAACCTAACTTGCACAAATCTCAAATTGGCTATTTCTAATTTATTTCTTTCTAAAATTATCCCTTTCTAAGACCGAGGTGTTACAATATCTCCCCTTTGGGAACATTCGTCCTCGAATGAGATCGCTCTAAATAGAAATAAGGTAGGAACGTCTAACACCCAACTCAAACACCCAACATGCAATTTAACACAACATAGCATATCAATTTAAAGAGTGTTTTACAGAAAGTCAATACCTTGGTCTGGAATTTCTCCGTGAGTAAAGAGATGTGGGTATCTCTTCTTCATATCCTCCTCAACCTCCCAAGTAGCTTACTCAACAAACTGATTCCTCCACAAGACCTTGATTGATGCTACCTCCTTGGTTCTCAACTTGTGAACCTGACGATCAAGTATCTCAACGGGTATCTCTTCATAAGATAGGTGATAAACACTCAACTATACTTCATCCAATACTAAGTTTAGGCGGTCGCAATCTAGTATTAACTCAACAAAGAGTTGGGGTCGATCCCACAAGGAGTGATACAGTAGAGAATTCAGTTATGAAGTTATAAACGTGTTCTAATCGATTGTAGGAATAGAAATTATCAAAACCACTAAAGTAAATCAAAGGGGTTGACAACTAGTGCCAAATGGGTGGAAAAGGTTTGTCAATTAATGACTATGAAAAACATGGGAGTAATTAAGTAGAAAGGGGTACTTGGGGATGTGATCGATTAATCGCCAATTTCGCTATACGGGTATTTACTAATTACTAAAAGTCGCTGAATCTTAGTGGGTAGGCTGGGCTTTAGATGTAATAGCCATCTCTCAATCAACTATCACGAATCAAGTGAGTTCTCTCAAACCTCAACAATCATCATACTATAACCGATCCAAAACCTCAATTTATCTACTCTCTCGAGCTAGATACATAGGATCAGATTAAGATTTACTCTCTCGAGTTGAACCCACAACAACCCAATCACTACAATCATCAATTCATAACCTTAATTCTAAAACCTCTTTCTCAAGCAAGCATAAAATACTAGACTAGAATTGCATTTGCAACTACAATTAATGAATTAAAACTCAATTATCAATCAAACCCACTTCAAAACAACAATTAAATCAGTAATTAATAACACTCATAAGCTAATTAAGACAATTAATCACATAATAACACCCCCAAGAATGGGGTTTTAGCCACACATCATAAAAAATAAGGAATTAATACCAACTACGTTCTCCATAAACTGGGTAGTAATATCCAAATCCTTACAATGCTCCAATTCAGCTTTGAATCCAAACCCAACTTGAAAATCTACTAGAAAACTCCTAAAAACTAAGAAAAGCAGTGTTTCAATAGAAAGCTCTGAGTCTAACAATGGTAGGATACTCTTTTCTCCTTTTGAAAATCAATTTATATGTTTCCAGATTTTGGCCTTCGGGTCACTCGGAGGAGTTAGTCGTGCATCGCCGACCAAGTCGGCGATGCGCCAGTTACTCTTCTACTTCACCATTTTGCCTTAAATCTTCATCCTTCAGACCCTATAACTTTAGGCGATCAAAACCTTTGTCGCCGATCCATTCGGCGGTTCGCCGAAGGTACAACTTCATCGACAAGTTGGCTTTTCCCAGGGTTGGAAGTTTGGAACATTTGGCGAGCTGAAGTGCCACTCAGTAAGTCGCCGAGTGGCTTTGGCGATTGTCAGCTTTCATTATCTTCAGCCTTTTTCATATTTTCCTCTCTCTTTTTTCTCGATAATGTCCTTGCTTTGCTCTTTTGCCTTTATATCAGCAAATTAGCATTTAAACATCAGTTTAGAGCACAAAATAGGCATCGAGGACACTAATCCTATGAATAACAATCCCTAAATGAGTCAAAATCTCAGACTCATCAATACCCCCAACTTAAATATTTGCTTGTCCTCAAGTAAAACACAAGATCAATCAGTTCAATAAGGATGTCTACAAACAGTGCTACTCAAGACTCAACACCAATGCACACAAGAGGTTCAAATTACTCATGCAATGTTCAGTTGTGCACTCTAAGTTAGTTTCAAACTGTGACTAACCATTATCAAATAAAACTCAAGCTCACAATGCTTGCTTCAAATGCAAGTTCAAACTCAACAAAAGCATTCAAATTCCCTCACACCAAGAATGATTCCATACTCACACAAAACTTGTCAACAATTCAAACTTTCGGAATCAAAGACAACTCTCACCCAAAGATAAACACATGTATGAATCTACCCATAGTCATGCCCTTATTTTCCAATCAACATCATTTTCAGCTCACTCAAGATCACAAAGGTCTTTCAAGGCTTGTAACGGTGTTGAGTTTAAAGGTATGATCATTTTGGTTCAGTGACTTCTACCTTCATGAAGCATGGCATGCAGTTCACTTTTTCTCCATTTCTTTCACTTTTTTTGGTTTTCACGTTCCACCCTATGATCTTTTAAGCATGATTTATTGGACACCTCATTTATTTTGTCTATTTCACAAACTTTGTTTCAACAACTCTTTTCTTTTTCGGTCTTTTTTTTATCACTTTTTTTATATGGAGGGGTTCTATCTTTTTCAACATGATCCTTCAAGGGCAGATGTTTCACACTTCTTGACTTTCCTCCTCTTTCACCACACCCCTAACTTAAACTTTTGGCCTAAGTTGGTTATTCAAATAAGTCAATGCTTCATGAAGGTTATAGGTGATGGCACAAAGAGGTCAAAGTTATTCATGTTTCATCCAAAGAAAAATGATAGGCTCAAATGGTGCCAAGCTAGGTTCACACTTTCATAAGGTGTGCACAAAGAGGTATGATAGCAATTTTGGTTCACTCTTCGCAAATTTTTGCCTAAGATCATCTCTATCATTCGCTTACATTAGTCTATTGAACTAACGGGCAAGTTCTAGGTATTACCAAGAACTTATTTCAAAAATAACTCCTACATATGGCATTCAATATAATCATCAAACAAGAATCTACAATTTTAGCTCGCGTGCAATGATCATCACAAGAGATCAACTCAACAACCGGCTAGTCACAATGAGATGCTAGGAGTTCACATATGACTTTCGAAACTCAATTTGCCTCATCGTAGCCGTACACTCAAATCGTTCAATCGAGAGCACTATTCAAGTCATCGGTATTTGTAACACCCAAAAAACTAGTAGGTGAAACTAGAGCCTTACATAAGAGTTTTAGAGTTTGATGTGTGGGTTAGAATCGTAAAATGGCTTCCCGTACTTAGAATGAGGGTTATAGGGGTTAAACGTCAAGGTACGACTCCCCTAGGACCAACCAAGGGTCCTTGGGGAAGACACAAACCAGCCCCTAAGAAACTGCCCGAAAGGGGCCACCTACGGATGGCACCTACGCCCAGTAGGTGGACCCACTCCCCGTGGTTGGGTGTCTGGGTCAAGGGCAAAGGTGAGGAGCTGTAGACCATGAACCACAGACCTTCGGCATGCCCCGTAGACCCACCCACGGTCCTTGGAGCTTGGTTGTGGGTCATGCCGGTAGGCTGCCTCAATTTGGCCAAGTGTAGGGGTCCTTAGGTAAATTTCTATTTTAGTTAGGTTGATGTGGGGTCATTTTATATTGTTTTAATAGACCTATATCATTACTTTTAAGTCATTAACTAACCCTTTACACTTCATAAAATCACAAACCCAAATCATAACCAACTTTCCCCCAAATAATTCTCTCTCTAGAGTTTCAAGGAAGAAGAAGAAGAAGAAGATAGAGTCTAGGATTGAAGGAGAAGCCTTTTCTACTAAATTTATAGGAAATTATTCATATATGTATGGTAGCTCTTCATCTATGGGAAGACTTCACCCATAGAACCCTTCCAAAACTAGATTTTAAAGCTTTCAAATTCCCAAAAGTTAGGGTTTTACTCTAAGTCATGGATTCCTTTTCAAAAAAGATTTCAATGATTTAATTGATTTATATTATGATCAAATTAATGAATTACTACTTTTTTCATGATGAATTATCCAAGAATCCATGAATTCCCCTATTTTCCCAAATTGGATCTCAAGTGTGGGTGTTAGTTGATACTAGTAGAATGTGATAGAATTATGTATGTAGTAGTTGATCCAATTGAGTGGATGTAGGTTGATTATGATGTAATTGCATGATTTTAGTATGAATATATATGTATTATTGATTAACCTATGATTCTAGGATGAAAGTGATATGGTCAAGTGTAACACCATGAAAGAGGCAAATTGAGGGTTTAGATGTGACCTTCTAGGATTGATGAAATCCTTTATGAATTGCTTTATATTAGAGCACCTAGATATGAATTTCATAAAAGTAAAGCTTGTAGACATGAATTGATTTGATTAGGGCTTATATGATGGATCATGGTTGAGTAGTAGTGAGATTGAGGTTACATGATACTATATGGCTATAATTGGTTAAGAAAGAAGCATGTGGTTAGATTACTTTGAGAGTTAGGTATACATGATGATCATGTGAAGTATTTCTTGACAGTAAGGCTTGTAGAATGAAGAGGGTTCCTAGGGCTTTAAGGGTAAAAGCTAATATGAATGAGCTAGGAATGTTAAGGCTTTAAGAGGGAAGCTATTGTGTATATTGAATTGTATATGGCATTATTGCGGAAGGACTTTACCCACATGACCTATAATATGAGTACATGAGTTTATGCATGTAATGAATGGACTACTTGAGTTATGATTATATTCATGTCTAGTATAATGAATTTTAGATGTGTTGATTTGATGATCTATGATCCTTGAATGCAAGATATGAGAATTATGCATGATTGAGATATTATGTACATGCTTTATGAACACCTTGAGAGTGAAGTGTCTATGATGATAATTTTTTTGTAGTGTCATTGAAAGGAAAATCACACACACACACACTCCATGCATGAACATGATTATGATGTGTCTATGGTGTTAATTGAGAGGCTATGCTCCTATGCACCCTTACACATGACTATGAATGAAATGTCCATGACCATGATAATCTTCTTGTGTTGATTGAAAGGCTATTCTCATGAAAACACATGATCATGATGTGAAAGTTTACCTCACATATTAATGATGATTCTAAGGTTGAAAGTCCATTCTCACCTATTGAATCTATGAGCTATTTTATGAGTTGTGTTGAATGAAGGGTAAGACACTCCTTCATGCATGTAAATTCAATTCAAGACTAAACATGTAAATTTTGGGAAGTAATGCTTAGCTCCGAGTGGATATGGAATATGAGGTAGAGGCCCTCTTATCAATTCAAAAGGTCAGGTTTTCTAAAGTAACCTCATGAGATGGAAGCTCCCCCGTCAATTCAAAAGGTTAGGGTTTCTAGTAACAATCTCCCTATCCTGTAACTGTGTGCCCACATAGGTCTTATTATTTGGTAGCTCGTGTTATTTGTTGTTGTTATAGCTGATAGTTAAAACCAAAACCCCCTTTATTTGACATTCGTGTCACCCTTAATTTGAATTATGTTTTTACTCGTAAATGTCTATTCTATGATTGACTTGAACATATTCGTACTTTACTCTTGAATCTTAAAAACATACCACTCCCTATGGGATTCGATCCAAACTCATTTAGTTGGGTTATTATACTGACTAGCGATCGTTGACACTTAGAATTGGATGAAGTGTCCTTGAAATATTAATCAAAATGGTGCCGCTGCCGAGGAGTGGTGTTGGTTAAGAATCTTTAGGTAAGTTGGATTTTGTTCTTGTTAGTTATAGTTGAATCTACTTACCTTTAGTTTTGATTTTTGTGTTTCTCGTTGAGCAGAGAAATTGAGCATATCTAGTAGCAACGGTGACCCAATGGACCACCCACCTTTGAAAATGATGAAGCTTAGAGATAACATCCTAAATTTCAGTAAATTGGAGGGTGAGTCACTTTATGAGTTCTGGCAACGGTTTAAGGCTCTCTTGCAACAGTGCCTAACTCATGGAATTCAAGAAAATATGCTTCTGGAATGCTTCTACAGGGGTCTTGGTCCCAAAAATAGAAATGCATCGGATCAACTCTTTGTGAGTTATTTGATACAACAACCCTATGAAATAGTAGCCCAACTCATTGATGGCATGATTAAGACCAACAAGGAGACAGAAAAAGACCAATAATTGGTTGCATTGTTGACTCAGTTGGATGTCTTGGCCAAGAAAGTCATGGAATTAGAGGTAATGTCCAAAAAGAAGGACAGGTACATCCCCCCTCACGAACATCGAAGAACGAAGAAGCAAGAGGATGGGAAAATTGAAGAGGTCCTTTCACTCATTCTACATAAAGTCAAAGAGCACGACAGAGTGTTGGAGGAGATAAAGGAGAATATCTTAATGTTGAATCAGATGACAACCTCTCATTCCATGTTCATTTAGCTACTAGAGTCCCAAATGGACCAGGTGATGTCTTGTCTCTACCTACAGCCCAAAAAGGGGTCGCCTTGTGACACTAAGTCAAACCCAAGGATTGAAACCTAAGTAGGGACTTGCGTCGTGCCACGACGTTAACTAAGGCGCTTCTTGGGAGGCAACCCAAGGTTTTATAGCTTTATTTTTGTTTTAGAAATAATTGATTTTTAATTTGTAGGTTGAAATGTAAGATGTGATTGAAAAGTGCAGATTGGCGAGCTAAAAGTCCAATCGGCGACTCGGCGAAGAAGTCGGCGAGCCCGACTTGGAATGCCATTAGACTTAAAGAATTCTAGGGTTTAAGTCTATAAAACTCGGCGAGCCTAGGAGCAGATTGGGAAATCGCCAACCAGGTCGGTGATCATGATTTTGTCCGCCGTTTGGACCCCCACATTAACTGGAGGTCCTGTAAAACTCAGTGAGGTAAGTGCCCACTCGGCGTGTCGTCGAGTGGGTCGGCAAGCAAAACTTATGTCGCCAAATGGGCGAGAACTGGACGGTTTTTAAAAAAAGGCCAAAGGTTTAAACTTTCAAACTCTTTCACTTTCCCTCATTTTTCAACTTTCCAGACTCACACCCGCACTATAGTATTCTATATTTTGTGTTTTCATTGCATTTTAGTCATCAAGTTTGTGTTCGGAGTTGGATTTCTTTGCCCCCTAACATTTCAAAGTATTTATTTGGCTTCTAAGGTTGGTTTTCCGAACCCCGAATTTATTTTTAGCGATATGTACTCTTTTACAATTGTTTAATCTTAGTGGTGTGTGATGGGCCTCTTTGATCGTAATTGTATATCTGTGTGCTTGTTTTAATTCGAATATCATGCCCGCAATGCCTTTATTGTTGATTTCCTGAGACTTTGCATGCATTAAAATTGATCAAAATTGTTGGGTGTTGCTTTGTTAATGTTGGGTATAGTCGGGTGAAGTCTAAGTAACCCACATTTGTGCCAAATGAAGTATTTTTCCCAATGATGGAGCGGTTGACGTCATTCTTAAGGGCAAAAGTCGTCAAATGGCCAAATTTGGCCAAATCGGGAAAAGTCTGAGTATCCCGGGGGAATTGGTGTAATGGGTCATAGCTTAATTGAATGGGTGCATGTTTTGATTTCGTTTTCAGGGGCTGTGGGGTTGAATTGGAAGTTGAGGTTGAAAGTAGACACGTTGGGTCATTTGGCGAGCTGGGTCGAGCTCGCCGAACCACTCGGTGGTTTTCTGAAGTCCCCCTTATCGCCTTTAATTTCATGCTTAATAAGAAGTTAGGCTCTGTAACTTTCAGCGAGAAGCCTAAGTTCGCCGACTGCACTTGGTGACTCGCCAAAAGTCCTTCTTAATCGCCCTTTCTACACCCCTAAGCCCTAAAATGCACTGTAACTTTCGATGGGCTGATCCTTGCTTGCCGAATGATGTCGATGATTCACCGAAAGGCCCTTCCCATCGCCGACATGCCATTTGTCTGAGACAATTTTGAGCCAATCCTTTCGGCGAGCTCGATTTGACTCGCCAAAGTGATTCGCCGACCGATTTGGTGAGTCTATTTGCAAACTATTTTCCAACCTTTGCTTGAACTGTTCCTAATTCTTTTCGATTTTTTTGCAGATATGGCTAGAATCAACCTTGATATGCCGCCTCGTAAAAGAGCAAGGGGCATAACTATAAATGAAGGGGGAGCCAATCCTCCCAAGAAGGGAAGAACAGAACCTCCTAAGGGAGGCAAGAGCAAGGGAAAAAGGCCAGCATCTGAGGTTCCAGAGATGACTCTGATAGTGAGGGCTCCCAAGGTGTATTCTCTGAGCTGGATGACGATCAGCCAATACAGTCTCGGCGGGCTGAGATCTGTGCTAGATCTCATTCTGATTCAGCTAGAGCCCCATCAGCTCCCTCTCAGTACCAGCTCTGGCACTTCCTGTGGCTACAGTACCACCATTAGTTCCTCCTCCCAGACTCCTTAATAGATTAAAAGCTGATGGGTTGTGGACTATTCTCGAGGAGAAGTTGTTATCTAAAGAGGGCCTTGAGGGCAGACACTCCACAGTGAGGGAAACCCTTCATTTCCATTAGTTTGAGCATTTCACCAGGCCCCAAGGCCCCTATATTCCTACAGGGGTTTGGGAATTTTACACCGCATACGGAGAGCTGGTGCCCAAGGGGAAGAAGAAGGTCAGTGCCTTCAGACCGGTGAAGTCGGTCATGGTTTGAGGAAAGGAAGTAAGGTGTAGCAATGGGTACATTAACATTGTACTTAACAGGGCTCTGGTTACTACATTTGCATATGAGGGCTTGCCTATTACTCAGTCCCTAGATGATTTGAAGGGCTGGTTAGCCCCTTTGATTTCTGATACCACCCCGAGGTGGATCGAGGCAAGAGCACTTATCGAGAACAAAGACTTGAATATTGTTGCTAGGTTCTGGTTCGGATTCATCAAGAGCACCATCATGCCTTTTCAGAACGAGTCCATCCTTCGGCACCCCAAGGCAGCCTGCCTTGGGTCGATCATATCCAGGAGGAGCATTAACATGGGGCTCCTTATAGACCAAGAGATGGCAATGAGGGACAAGCAACACCAGAACTCCCTACCATTGCTACTAGAGACTTTGAGGTTACCCCTTAATCCTCCACTGACATCCGGCGTATTGAGGCCGAGTACACTCGGGAGGAGGCCGACAGGAAGAGAGCAGCTCCAGTAAATACATCTCCGGAGGTGGACATTGATTATATACCTGCAGAGGCATCTTTGCCTACTCCACCCCCCGGGCCTTCAGGTACTTCTTCCTCCTAGACTCTTAGTGCTTCTACGGCAGCGCAGCCCATCAAGATCACTCAGGCCATGCTCCTGAAGATGGGGCACTTAGCCCATTCAGTTGATGTGAGGGCTACTAGATTGGAGGCTATTGTGCCATGGATGATTAAGGCTGCTATTTTAGCTGCACTGACCCCCTCTGAGCTTCTGTTGATGATTTGACTTCGAGAGTCAAGGCTTGTGAAAGTAGACAGGGGGAATCTTCTAAGGTTATGGCTATGAAAGCCAAAGTGGAAGATCTAAGGAAGGATATAGACTATCTCAAGTCTACAGACTTCACTTCACTATTAGAGGCAGCGGATGATGTAGATGCCCCAAAGACATCTGTGATTCCTCCGAACACTACCGAAGACGTACATAGGGATGGCATAGCAGCTGATGAGTCGGAGGCAGACACCAACGAGGAGCAGATAAAGGTGCGGAAGGAGAGCATATATGGAGACCTGCCAGATCTAGAGGAAACGATTGTACAGTCGGTGATCCAGACATCACTGACAGAGACGTCCATGGTAGCTCCTGGTGGATCCGATACTGTTGAGGTGACTCCGGGCACTGATGCCCAAGATCAGAGTGATGCACCGGGCACTAATGCCCAGACAGATGGAGCGACTGTTTAGATAGGATTTCTCTTTACCTCCCTCTCTGTCTTTATGTATTAACTTTTGGATATTTTTCTTGCATTTGAGGACAAATTGCTTTTGTTTTGTGGTGGGGTGAGGCCCACCTTTTGTGATTATCGTTCGGGTTATATATTGGATTTTGTGCTATATATTGTGCTTTGGCACTGTGTTTGTGGATGTCTAAGCTTTTGACTAGTCGGTTATCGAATGAGTCTCTTGTGACGATCATTGCACACTAGCAAAAGTGTGGAGTCTTGTTTGACATTTGGTGCCAATGCCTTGTGTGATGAGCTTACCGTGAACCATGTGTGATGACACCTAGAATTTAGCACGTTGGTCCTGTTGACCAAGTGATATGAGCTCTTGAAATGATCTTAGGCAACAATTTTAAAAAGTGAAACAATTTGACATTATACCTCTTTTGTGTCCTACCTTGTGAGTGTGTGATCTTTGATCGAGCACCCTTTGAGCCTTACCCTTTTACTTGAATGAAAATTGATGCAATTATGACCTTTCTTTGTCCCTTCATCCTTAATCCTCATGAGATGTGGTTGGTTTGAATAGCCAACTTAGGCCAAAAGCCTAAGTTGGGGGTGTGGTGAAAAGAGAAGGTAAATCAAGAAATGCAAAGAAGTCCCCTTTGAGATATAATTGTTATAAAGATGGAACTCCTCCATATAAAAAAAAGAGAAGAGAAAAAAATGAAAAAGTTTTTGAAATAAAGTTGTGAAATTGCAAAAGAAATGGGGTGTCCGGTAGTAGATGGAAAGTGAAAAATGGGGTGACTTATAAGCATAAATGAGAATGATGAGGAGAAGTAAAGGAAGTGTTGTTCATACTACATTTCATGAGGATATACGCCACTAAGCCTAAATGACCATACCTTTATACTCAGCCCCATTACAAGCCTTGAAAAGACCTTTATGATCTTGAGTGAGTTGAAACAAGTGTTGATTGGAAAATAAGGGCAAACCTATGGGTGGAGTCATGCATGTGTTCATCTTTGTGAGTGTGAGTGTTGATCATGATTTTGGAGCTATAAAATGTTGAACCATTGTGTGTGAATATGGAATCATTCTTTGTGTGAGGGCATTTGAGTACCTTTGTTGAGTTTGAACTTGCATTTGAAGCAAGTATGGTGAGCTTGAGAATCTTTGATAATGGTGAGTCACAACTTGAATCTTTGAGTGCACAATTGATCTTTCCATGAGTAAGTTGAGTCTTTCTGTGTGCATTCATGATTGAGTCTTGTGTAGCACTATTTGAGGCATCCTTTTTGAACTCCTGAACTTGAGTTTTACTAGAGGACAAGCAAAAGTTTAAGTTGAGGGTGTTGATGAGCCAACGATTTGGACTCATTTAGAGCTTTATTGGATAGATTTAGTGTCCTCAAATGCTTGTTTTGTGCCAATAACTGATGTGAAACCCTTGATTTCCAAGTATTTGGATCGAGAAACAAAGCATGGACACTAACTTGCAAAAAGGATTGAAGCGAGCTAAAAGAGCAAAGAAATGAAGGCATAGTGATCGCCGAATGGCCATTACCTCGCCTAAAGTTCCAGTGTGCCAAGCCTTGAAGGAGAAAATCAATTTGGCGAGAGAAAGAAGCAGTCGGCGTGTCCCCGAGTGGTTCCGCGATGCACTGTTGGATCACCCAAAGTTACAGAACTTGAGGATGTTGAAGGCCAAAGCAAGAAGGCGATGAAATGGGTCAAAGGGCGGATCACCGAACTGATCGGCGAGCCCAATTTACTGCGCCGAATGGCCGACTTACTACGCCGAATGGCCCTTAGCAGCATATTTTTGGTGACTATAAATACATTTTCAAACATTAATCTTAGGACCTTTTGTCATAATATTAGAATCAATTTTTAGAATTTCAGTTTTGAACTCTAAGTATTAAGACTAAAGTTTTCCTTAGCTTTGAAGAATTGAAACTTTCCATTTTTGAGAAATTGAAAGTGGGGATTCTAGATTCTTCAATTTGGACCTTTGTAAAGATGAAATTAATCGTACCGAGTTGATGGAAACACAATTTGGTAACGATTTCTATCTTTTTATGATGTCTTGCTAAAACCCCAATTCTTGGGGTGTGATTATGTGATTATGGGGTTGATTTTAGCTTGTGGGTATTGCTCATTGTTAGTTTAAATGATGTTTAGAAGTGATTTCATTCAGTAATTGTGGTTTAATTTAAAGGGTTGTAGTTGCAAATGCAATTCTACCTTCGTGTTTTTGGCTTGCTCGAAAGAGGTTTTAAAACCAAGATTACTGAATTGATGGTCTGTGGGTGTTGGGTTGTCTTGGGTTCATCGAGAGAGAGTGAATCCTAAACCCTTTTCCACACATTCAGCGAGAGAGAGTGAATGCACTAAAGTGAAGGTTGCTCTTATTTACTTGCTTGTTGGGATTCGAGAGAAACCAACTTGATTCGGGGTAAATTGTTCAAGAAAAAGTTTATCCCCACTAAAGTCTAGCTTAGGCAATGATTTACAGCTATTTGCTAACAGTTGCAATCACCCACATGTCTGCATTAGCCTATAATCCAATCACATCACAAGAACCCATCTCATTATTTGGTAGTTCGTGTTATTTGTTATTGTTATAGTTGATAGTTAAAACCAAAACCCCCTTTATTTGACATTCGTGTCACCCTTAATTTGAATTATGTTTTTACTCGTAAATCTCTATTCCTATGATTGACTTGAACATATTCGTACTTTACTCTTGAATATTAAACACGTACCACTCCATGTGGGATTGGACCCCAACTCATTTAGTTGGGTTATTATACTGACTAGCGATCGTTGACTCTTAGAATTGGATTTGTGTCTTTGAAACGTTAATTCGGACTCCATGGATGAAGACTATCCATGGATGAAGGACTACCATACCTTAGCAATGAAATCCAACGAATTTGAGTAGAAAAACTTGCTCCTTGAACCCTAGCCCCAACTTCCTTCTTCTTCTTCCTTGAAGTTTTAGAGAGAAAAGTTTTGGTCAAAAGTTGGTTTTGTTTTGGGATGTAGATATAATGAGGAAGATGACTTAATTTAGGGGTCTAAAATACTTATATAGTTAGTCTAACTTAGAGTAAAACGACGTCACTTAGTATTAATTAAAACCAGAAAACTCCAAAGTGCCCCTAACTAATTCCGCAAAACAGGTTGCAGGTCACCACACACGACCCCATGACCACGGTCCGTGGGTGGACCCACGTGGTGTGTTGGTCATCCATGGGTCGGTGTATGTGGCATGTTTCTGGGACACTAACCCACGACCCCTCACCCACGGGGCGTGGTCTGACCCACGAGGCGTGGGTTTCCTCCGTTGTTCACTGCCCAAGCAGTTTCTAGGGGTCCTCCTCAAGGACCCATGGTGGGTCCTTGTGGGTCGTACCTTGATGTTCTAACACAAAACCCTTTATTTTTAGGTACGGGGAGTTACATCTATGACCCTAATCCTGAGGTCAAGCTCTACTTTAGCCTACTAGTTTCCGGGGTGTTACACTATTCCTCAGGGCTGGCTGTCTGGAACATCTGGCGAGCTGAAGTGCCACTCGGCGAGTCACCGAGTGGCTTTGGCGATTGTCAGCTCTCATTATCTTCAGCCTCTTTCATCTGTTTCGCTTCTTTTTCCCCGATAATGTCCTTTCCTTGATCTTTTGCCTTTATATCTGCAAATTATCATTTAAACATCAGTTTAGAGCACAAAATAGGCATCGAGGACACTAATCTTTTGAATAACAAGCCCTAAATGAGTAAAAATCTTAGACCCATCAATAGTTTGTCCTTAATACCAATATTTTCAGTAGGTATAATACGTGAAGGATCGCCCATACACTTCTTCAACATAGAAAATTGGAGCACCGCATGGACTGCTGCTAACTATGGCGGTAGCTCCAACTCATAAGCTACATTGCCAATTCTCTTGGATATCCTGTAAGGACCAATATACTAGGGACTGAGCTTCCCCTTCCTACCAAATCACATAAAACCCTTCATGGGTGAAACCTTCAAGTAAACCCAATCATCCACCTCAAACTCCAAGTCTTTTCCCCTAACAACTGTATAGGATTTCTGACGACTTTGCGCTATCTTCAATCTTTCTTGAATGATCTCTATCTTGTCCATGGCTTAATGGACCAAGTCTGGTCCTATCAACCCAGCTTCCCTAACCTCAAACTATCCAATAGGATATCTACATCTTCTCCCATAAAGATCCTCATAAGGGTCCATCTGGGTGATGGAGTGATAACTATTGTTGTAAGCAAACTCTATGAGAGGTAAGTGATCATCCCAATTACTGTTGAAATCGATCACACAAGCCCTTAACATATCCTCTAAAGTTTGAATCGTACGCTCTGCTTGGCCATCAGTCTGAGGATAGAAAGTAGTACTCAAGTTTACCTTCGAACCCAAACCCTTCTGGAAAGACTTCCAAAATTGTGTGGTGAATTGTGCACCTCTATCTGAAATAATCGACACAGAAACCCCATGAAGTCTGACTATCTCTTGAATATATAGTCTGGCATAATCTTCTGATGAATAGGTAGTCTTTACCGGAAAGAAATGGGCTGATAAGTCATCCAATCTATAATCACCCAAATCAAATCATGTTGCCTGCGAGACCGCAGCAAAAAAGTAATTAAATCCATGTTAATCATTTCCCACTTCCATTCCGGAAGATCTATGTTCTGAGCCAGACCATTGGGCCTTTGATGCTCTACCTTGACTTGTTGGCAATTCGGGCACTTAGCAATGAACTCTACAATACCCTTCTTCATACTACTCCACCAATAGACTTCTCCCAAGTCATGATACATCTTTCTGGAACAGGGTTGGATAGAGTATTTGGAACTATGGGCTTCTTCCATGATCATCTCTTTGATCCCATCCACCCTTTGTACACACAATCTACCTTGATACGGAATACACCATCTCCAATTTGTTCAAAAGCCGTCACTTTATGCATACGAACATTTTCTTTCAATTCAAGCAAAATAGGGTCTTTGTCTTGTTTCTCCTTCACTTCTCACACTAGTGATGATTCAGCTCCATTCATCACCACTACTCCACCTTTATTGGAATCCATCAACCGGACTCCGAATCGTGCAAGTCTGTGCACATCTTTGCTAATTCCTTCTTGCCTTCCTCAACATAGGTAGTACTACCCATAGATAATCTGCTAAAAGCATCAGCAACAACATTAGCCTTACCTGGGTGATAGAGAATACTCATGTCATAATCCTTGAGTAACTATACCCACTTCCTGATGTTTATCGTGACCAACAACACTAACCTACAGTACGAGTGTCTACGATCGTCCATAATATAGTAACCCAACCAAGGGTTGGGGTCGTGTCCCAAGGGGAGTGGTTTTGAGAATTAGTAAAAAATAAATTTAGTTCCAAAACTAGTTCATAGCTAAAGACATTAACGATTAAAAATATTGTAAATAAAAAGGGGTGACACAAAGGTGTCAAATATCAATTGGGGGTTTTGTCACAAGTAGTAAAAAAACACAAATATAATAAGAAGATCAAGTATGGGGACAAGTTCTTGGGGTGTAACTGCAATACAAGTTGAGATAAATCGTTGGGTACATGCTTTCGATAGGAAATTTGCAAGACAATAGTGAATAGGATAAGCTTTAGATGGAAATAAGTTCCCTCTCGGGCAACTTACCCCGTTTCAAATGCGTTCCTCTCGGACACCCATTTGCCGTATGAAGTTCAGCCTACACCTTACCCCACTCATTCTCTCGAGCTAAGTGTTAGGATATGGGACTAGGGCTCACCCTCTCGGGCTGAACCTCATGTCGACCCACTCCTTAGGCCATCAGTCTAGCGGTCTTGGTTTCGCGACCTCCCTCTCGGGCAAACGGAAAACACATGGGTGGTTTTGTATTTGCAACTACAAACCCATTAAATTAAACCACAACCACTAGGTGAAATCACCATTAAAATACATATATCCTATCAGCAAGCAAGACCCAATAACAATATCAACACATACTTGCTAAATTACACCCCAAGAATGGGGGGTTTTAGCTATACATCAAGAAATAACAAAATACACCTAAAAATGATACTAAAATCAAATGGGCATAAGGAATTAAACCTTGATTTAAGAAAATGAAGAAGAATGGAGAAGACCCACTTCCAACTTGGGGAAGATGAAATCCTTCTTTCTTCAAGTCTCCCAAAAACCCTCTCCAAACTTGAGTGAAAATATCCCAAAAAGTACTATTCTATTCTGGAAAATTAAAATAAAAGTTCGACTCCTAAAAATTAATAACAAGTTTAGTATTTATAGACTTCAGAAAATAGTGATGGCGGATCTTTCGGCGAGGGTAGTCGGAATCGCCGATTAACTCGGCGATTCGCCCTTTGGTGTAGTTCGTCGCCGTCTTGCACTCTTCTTCAGCATCGTCGTGCTCTGTGTCATTGGGCGAATTAGTACTGCTTCGCGGAATTATTCGGCGAAATGTCAACTGCTCCTTTCATCGCCTTTTTTATCCTGCTCATTCAAGGCTTCGCGTACTGGAACAAAAGGCGGAGTGCGTCCCTTCGGCGAATCGCCAAGAGTGCTTGGCGATGCACAGGCTTCAGCTTCTTCGTTCTTTACAGCCCTTTTGTTCCTTTTTGTGCCTAAGTGTCCATGCTTCCACTAAAACTTCCAATACCTGAAACATAAAAAATTTCATCAGATATTGAGACAAAATAAGCATTCGAGGACACTATTTCTATCAAAATAAAGCCCTAAATGAGTTCAATTTGTGGACTCATCAACACCCCTAACTTAAACTTTTGCTTGTCCTCAAGCAAACTCAAGTTCAGTCGTTCAACAAGGTGTCTCAAATAGTGCTACACAAGACTAAATGATGAATGCACACAACCAGACTCAAATTTACTAATGCAAGGATCAATTGTGTACTCAAAGATTCAAGTTGTGACACACTATTACCAAAGATTCTCATGCTCGCAATACTTGCTACTTGTGCAATCAAGCTCAACAGGAAGTATCTAAGTGCCCTCATATCAAGAATGATTC
>NW_006238970.1:143177-151778 GCF_000226075.1 Solanum tuberosum | reverse complement strand
ACACACTTTCGCTAGTGTGCAACGGTCATTACAAGAGAATCAATTCGATACATGGCTAATCACAACGAGATGCAAAGAGTTCACACACTGTCTATGTAACTTCATTTGGTCTCGTTGTAGCCGTACATTCATGTTCGTTCGATTGAGAGCACTATTCAAGTCCTAGGTATTGATAGAAACCGAGACTCAATTTTTTTGCAAAAGAACAGCCATATCAACTCACAATGGTGGCAAAAAATGTGCGAAAAATTCAAAAAAAATTGGAAGGGTCAAAATCATTTTGCAAATAAAAATAAACGGAGCCACAAGCTCAAACAACCACAAAGCAGTTTTTTAAAAAACAGACAACCCAAATGTACACCAAAACACAGGTATCTGAAACAAGCAAAACAAGGTGGGCCTCACCCCACCACAAATAAGAGCGTTTGTCCTCAAATGCAAATAATACAGAATCCAATAGGCAAAGTAAAGAAAGACAGAGAGGGGGTGAAGAAAGGTCATGTCTATGCAGTCTTTCTCTCTGTCGGGGTCTCAGTGCTCAGAGTGACTCTCTGAAGTGAAACAATGGTCCCCAGAGTATTGTTGTTGTCACGCCCCGAAATAGGAGGCGTAACTGGCACTCGATACCCTAATACATCGAGTTACCCACTGAAACATACTAACTAAACCAAACTTGTGAGGCAAAAAGATTGGGCAGCACAACCTCTAAAAAGTGAAGTTTGGACCCAGAGGTCATGACCTGAAAGAGAATAACCATACAAACAATGGTAGACAATCCGAAAAAATAAAGATGTACTATCTAGCCGACGAGGCCACAACCAAAAACATACCTACTTACACACACATCTATATATACATGCCAAGACTATTGGCTGGAGGTTGATACATACAAAAAGAAAACCCAGAATATTGTGTCCACAATAGCCTCTATGAGTGACATAAGCACTGTCGGGACAAGACCCCGACTATACCCAAACTGTACAACAAAAGTAAACATCCTCTGATAGCCCCAGGATAAGATGGAGCTTACCAACTCATAGCTGAAACTGAATCCTAGCGAGTGGGTCGATTAGAGTCCATGCCTGTACTTGCTCGCTCAAAACAAAAAGCAGCGTTCCCAGGCAAAGGGACGTCAGTACGAATAAAAATGTACTGGTATGTAAAGCAAAAAGTAAAATCATAAACATTTACTGTAAAATGGTAATAGAAATACCACCTGAAACTGAAACCCAAATAATCTCAATGGCTGATCTTTAACCCCCTACTACTTAAATATGCATGGTATGCTCGTATAATTATATGTCATATATATATATATATATTTATGCAAATGCATGACATACCCAACCAAATGCTAGCAATGGTGGTGCTTTTCGGTAGCAAACCGGCATCATATTCGCCAACTTGTGGCCATCTGTGTCTCATACGTATAAATATAGGCAATAGGACCCATATCTCCCGATTATAGCTCGGGAGTAGAATGTATAGCATGTCATGTCATGGATTTATAACACCTATGAGTTACTGTTGTCATGTTGCCAATCTTGGCCCGTTTGTAGTCTTGTTCTCATAACCCCATAATAACTTTCGTATAACATATAACAATATCATGGAACTTGATATATTCTTCCAAATAAGCTTGAAAATTTAACTCGAATTTTAGAAGGATAACCTAACCTTGTTGATATTCATAACAAGTTTTAAGGTGACTTACTTAGTTCCTAACTTGGTTCCTAGATAATTTATAAAAGAAATATTTCAAAAATCAAGTGTTCTAATAGTTTACATTTAAATTATATTTGAGAGTTTTGAAGGTCGTGAGCTACTTTAAAAGTTTTTCTTTAATAATAACCTTGGTGGAGAAAGAGGGCTGGTCACAAGTAGTAAGGGTCTCGCGTGATATTTCAATTCACATCACCCAAGGAAGAATACGAATTCATATGTGCGGACATATAATCAAGGAAACTGATAAAATGACGTGTAGATGTCGAACACTCTATTTATCCGAACGAGTGAAATATCAAAATAACAGAATCATGAAAATAATTCAGCTGAGATCCCAATGCCTTTCACTGAAGGTCTTTCTAGCAAGAGAATAGCAAAATATCACATTCGGCGTTTTAGGAATTTCCCAGGAGTGGTGCTAAAATGAGGGACATAGTTCGCCTTAACATACAATTTCAATGAACGCTCGAATGGCCGTAGCTTCTTCACGAAAGTTGTTCCTTGCGTCCTAAACTTCTCAAACACTATATATACACAGCTGGTGCACACCTATAAACAGTTCATAATTGTTCTTAAATCAACAAATTTTCAAAATGGCCTCAACTTGACGAAATGTCCGTAGAACTTCATAAAAACAATCATAAAAGAGTCCCGAGATGATTACCTTAGTTAACCAAGTGTAAACCTTGAAGAAACACCAATAACTACAAATTTATATCTTCAAAAAATTGCTCCAAACGCAGCTAATAGAAGGGGAAAACGATTACCACGTGTAAAGATCACGTTTCTAGGCACGGGGGAAATCTTTAATGGTAGAAATCGTCGAAAACTGACCTTCATCATGCAAGTACTCCATAGGAACCTTATCTTAAGCTTTATCTTTGGTTTGGAAGTAAAATGAAATGTTTTCATGGCTTAAAACATTGAGTAAGCCGACATACCACATTTTTTACCCGACCCGGATTCTGCCCCGTCAGTCCGTAGTAAAACCATCATAACCTTTTACTCCGATGTCGGTTGGATACGGGGTTTTGTACGTTGCAAACTAGAATCGTAGACCTTCGATTTAATGGGTGGTAGGCCTTCTAACTCTTTGTATATTGGGAGAAAACATCCAAGACATTTGACCCAAAGTTAATAAAATATTATTAGAGAAACTTTGATAACTTTTGCCGACTTTAGTTTCACTAATTTTCTTGACTTCCAAACTTAACATATGACCCTTGTGCTATTATAATACCTCATAACACACTATTCTTAGCATGTTTTACACTCATAGGCTTATCCACAAGGTATGGTACAAGTTTAACCTTTCAAACGGGCGAAGTTCTACCCGAGCCATTTCTTTTATCATGAACTTTATTTGAGGGGTCCCTTTGACCTAAAACTTTAGTTTAGTTCCTTTATATTTCCACCTACTTTCATTCTTAATCTCCAATGTACGATACAAAGTCATATACACCTCATATAACCATGTCATACTACACCACATATATTATGCACGATTAGAGAAAAAGTACGGGATCTTATAGTTGTTTTGGTCCTCATTGTTTGCCTCTGCCTTGGCCTCTGCAACAAGATTAGCTGCAATCATCTGATCTATCTCATGAGCTGCTCCGAAGGCCCGTATAGCATTAACTGAACTTCAAGCCCATGGAGGCACATTAGGGTCGATGGGAATTCGTTTCTTTGCCCTGGCTTCCTCGATATATTTCCTTTATCTGGCTAGCTCTGCTTTCTTTTCATCTCTCTTAAACTCTCATGCTCTTACATGTCGAGGTGGCATGTCCTTTCTCGTAACTTTTGGTCTAGACATTTCTTGGTGCTGAATTAGATTGTACTGACGTGCTAGGCAGCAATACGATCCAAATCCGTGCACAATTTGACACTTAAAACACTTTTAAAATGCAGGAAATAAAAGGCTAGAGTGCGGGTGTGAGGTTGATAGGACGAATCAGGGAGAGAAAGTGAATGAAATAGAAATTTTAAACCTGTGGTTTGTAAAAACCATCCAATTCCCACTCTTTTGGCGATGTTAGTCAAGTTCGCCCATTCACTCGGTGAACTGCCAAGTGTCTAGTTTCTTCGCCAACTGTAATAGGCTCTGCAGCTCATGTGAGGATTCTAATCGATGATTTTCATCGAGATCGCCGACATGGTCGGCGATGCGCTGCCGAGTTTTACAGGATCCAAGCTGACAGTGCCTTGAGTCAAACGACGGAAAGAATCGTGTTCGTCGATCTTATCAGCGATCCGCCAACTGGACATGTTGCTTGCCTCCATATACTATTTCAATCACCTCCCTTACTTTAACCTGTACAAACAACACACCATTATTCTACTACTAATTAGGAAATACTTAAAGGGTTTTGGGTTGCCTCCCAAACAGCGCCTTAGTTAACATCATGGCATGACGCAAGTCCACCTTCAAACCTCACTCTTGGAGTTAGCCATAGTATCACTAGGTAAACCCCATTGTTGTTTTGGATTGAGATGCGACGAGATATGACCCATTTGGGTTTCTAACAGCTTGATCGAAACTGAATGAGAGGTGACAGTCTAGCTAAGGGTAGACACGTCTTCTTTCATGCCTTTTAGCATTTTGTCTGACCTTTCAACTTTGTTTAGGATACGCGAGAGCATATCCTCGGACCTACTACCTTCCGAATCCTTGGGCTTCTGACGCTCGTGGGGTGGCACATATCTATCCTTCTCCCCATATTTCCAATTTGGATTACGGTCCCTCCATTCACGATTTCGATCCTTCCAACCTTCGGCTGTGACCCATCCTTGATTACCACCTTGCCTTGGGTAGTTTGAACGATAGACCCAACCTTGGTTAGCTAGAAAATTTACTTTCTCGTCATACATGGCTTCAAACTTTATTTCCTCAGGATTTGCACCCCCGACTCCCACAGCATTGACATTACGAGCACCAGCCCCCATGACATTTTTGGATAAAATGTCAAGTTGCATCATGATCTTGGCTTTGGTCTCTCTTATTGTTCTTTTCAACCAGCTCCTTAGATAGCTGAAATGTGACCGGTGAAACCTGGTCTTCGCGGGTGTACCACGCCTTGTTGATGGTTGTCATACCATCAAGAAGTTGAGCTGCTACTGCATATGGTTGCTGCATTAATCCTCCGGCTGAGATTGGTCAACTACACCTTTGTTTACCAAATCTAAACTCCGGTAGAAGTATTGAAGGAGCACATTATCAGGTAGACCATGGGTTGGGCATTGTAGCACCAATCTCTTAAGCCGGAGCCAAGTTTCATGCAGAGGCTCTCCATTTAGACTCTTAAAGCTTTGGATGTTATCCCGAATAGTCATCATCTTCGAGGGAGGGAAGAATCGCAAATCAAATGCAGTGACCAAATCCTCCCACGAAGTGATGGAGTTACGTGGCAACTCAGCTAGCCACTTGCATTCTTCCTCTATCAATGAGAAAGGGAATAGTCTTAATCGAACTGATTCCTGAGAGATGTTCTTGAACGAGAAAGGTCCACACACAGTTTCGAAGATGCTCATGTGGGTCCTCATGAGCTAATCCACTGAAAAGTCCCTTTAGTTGCAAAAGTTGCAACATGGTGCTTGTTATGTGGAACACCGCATTTCCCTTTGCTGGAGGTAGACGGATGGCTCCAACACCTCCCATGAGATGTGGATCATTGATGTTGGGCTCTTGGACATCGTTGAGGTTGCCAATGATGTCCTGATGGCCCACTTGGCTCCCGTTACTACCATTAACACTCATGCCTTCTGAAATGCTTACACAATCAACAGAACAAAACTAAAAATTAAATTAGTAAACTACCACTAATAAGAACAAAAACTCTATTAAACTAAAAATACTCAAACAACACCACTCCTCGGCAGCGGCGCCATTTTGATGCTTATCGTGACCAACGACACTAACCTACAATACGAGTGTCTACGATCGTCGATAATATAGTAACCCAACCAAGGGTTGGGGTCGTGTCCCAAGGGAGTGGTTTTGAGAATTAGTAGAAAAATAAAATTTAGTTCAAACTAGTCGTAGCTAAACACATTATCGATTAAAAGCATTGTAAATAAAAAGGGGTGACACAAAGGTGTCAAATATCAACTGGGGGTTTTGTCACAAGTAGTAAAAAAAACAACAAATATAATAAGAAGTTCAAGAATGGGGACAAGTTCTTGGGGTGTGACCGCAATACAAGTTGAGATAATACGTTGGGTACATGCTTTCGATAGGAAATTTGCAAGACAATAGTGACTAGGATAAGCTTTAGATGGAAATAAGTTCCCCTCTCGGGCAACTTACCCCGTTTCAAATGCGTTCCTCTCGGACACCCATTCGCCACATGAAGGCCAGCCTACGCCTTACCGCACTCACTCTATCGAGCTGAGTGTTAGGATATGGGACTAGGGCTCACCCTCTCGGGCTGAACCTCATGTCGACCCACTCCTTAGGCCATCAGTCTAGCGGTCTTGGTTTCGCAACCTCTCTCTCGGGTAAGCCGAAAACACATGGGTGGTTTTGTATTTGCAACTACAAACCCATTAAATTAAACCACAACCACTAGGTGAAATCACCATTAAAATACATCTATCCTATCAGCAAGCAAGAACCAACAACAATATCAACACATACTTGCTAAATCACACCCCTAGAATGGGGGGTTTTAGCCACACATCAAGAAATAACAAAATACTCCTAAAATAATACTAAAATCAAATGGGTATAAGGAATAAAACCTTGATTTAAGCAAATGAAAAAGAATGGAGAAGACCCACTTCTAACTTGGGAAAGATGAAATCCTTCTTTCTTCAAGTCTCCCAAAAACCCTCTCCAAACTTGAGAGAAAATATCCCAAAAAGTATTATTCTATTCTGGAAAATTAAAATAAATGTTCGACTCCTAAAAATTAATAACAAGTTTAGTATTTATAGACTTCAGAAAATAGTGTTGGCGGGTCTTTCGGTGAGGTTAGTTGGAATCGCCGATTAACTCGGCGATTCGCCCTTTGGTGTTGTTCGCCGCCGTCTTGCACTAGCCTTCAGCATCGTCATGCTCTGTGTCATTGGGCGACTTAGTACTGCTTCGCGGAATTATTCGGCGAAACGCCGACTACTCCTTTCATCACCTTTTTATCCTGCTCCTTCAAGGCTTCGTGTACTGGAACAAAGGGCGGAGTGCGTCCCTTCGGCGAATCGCCAATCGTGCTTGGCGATGCGCAGGCTTCAGCTTCTTCGTTCTTTTCAGCCTTTTTGTTCTTTTTTGCACCTAAGTGTCCATGCTTCCACTAAAACTTCAAATACCTGAAACTTAAGAGTTTTCATCAGATATTGAGACAAAATAAGTATTTGAGGACACTATTCCTATCAAAATAAAGCGCTAAATGAGTCCAATTTGTGGACTCATTACCTCCCATGTTTGAGGTTAAGCTATTTCTAACTAAAAACATACTGGAGGCTCTTGTGATTTGTGAACACATAAACATGATCACCATAGATATAGTGATGCCATATTTTCAAAGCAAATACAACAGGATCCAACTCGAGATCATGAGTTGGATAATTCTTCTCGTGAATCTTAAGTTGTCTGGATCCATAAACTATAAATTTTCCATTTTGCATCAATACATAACCAAGTACGACTCTGGACGTATCATAATACACCACAAAGCCTTAGTACCCTCCGGTAGGTTCAACAGTGGGACAGTAGTTAACCGAGTTTTCAATTCCTGGAAGCTTTTCTCACAAGATTCAGACCATTGAAACTTCCCTGTCTTCTGAGTGAACTTTGTCAACGGGGACGTAATAGATGAGAACCCCTCGACAAACCTTCTATAATAACCAGCTAATCCCAAGAAGCTTCGTATATCAATTAGAGATGTGGGTCTGGGCCAGTTCTGCACTGCTTTAACCTTTTGAGTGTCAACTCAAATCCCATCACTAGAAACAATGTGGCCTAAGAATGCCACGGACTCCAGCCAAAACTCACACTTGGAAAATTTATCATACAACTCTCTATCTTCGAGAGTTTGGAGAACTATTCTGAGATGACTAGCATGAACTTCCTCATTCCTCGAATAAATCTGAATGTCATCAATAAACATGACAACAAACATGTTAAGATATGGCTTAAATACTCTGTTTATAAGATCCATGAACGTTGCAGGAGCATTAATCAAGTCAAACGACATAACTAGAAACTCGTAATGACCTAACGGGTCCTGAAAGTTGTCTTTGGGATGTCACTTTCCCTTACTCTCCACTGATGATAGCCAGATATGTGGTCTATCTTAGAAAAACAATTGGCACCCTAAACTTGATCAAATAGATCATCGATTCTCAGAAGGGGATACTTATTTTGGATAGTGACCTTGTTCAATTGACGGTAATCAATACACATCCTATGAGAACCATCTTTCTTCGTCACAAATAAGACTAGAGTGCCCCAAGGTGATACACTAGGTCGAATGATACCCTTATCAATAAGATCTTTCAACTGTTCTTTTAACTCTTTCAACTTAGCTAGAGCCATTATATATGGCATTACAGAGATAGGTCGAGTATCACGAAGAATATATATGGCGAAGTCGATTTCTCTCGAGAGAGGGATTTCGAGAAGATCATCTAGAAAGACCTTGTAACGACCCGAGAGCACCCCCTAGCCTTTACCAGCGTATTCGACCTCTCGGAGGTCTTATACAAGCCCTTAGCATTCGTCATAGCATTTATCATAGAAAAATAGCGGAAAATTTAAAACTTTTTCATAATATAACACAAGACTTAAATGTCACCTCATTTAAACTTTTAATACAAAATCAAAGTACTACGTCTCAAGGTAGCCATCTTAAAACATGACTACAACACAAGAGGGACACA
>NW_006238970.1:119125-141992 GCF_000226075.1 Solanum tuberosum | reverse complement strand
GTGGAGGTTTTCATCTCATGAGACAACATCTATGTTGGGAACCCGGACTTGCTAAACGTGAAGGTTCTCTTGTGGGAAGCCGGACTTGCTAAACTGAAGCTCCCACTTTCATTTTTCATGTTCACTCGGTGCTAAGCTCCAACTCCCTTTTTAAACATCTTTAAGCCTTTATTTAACATTAGTTCATAAAATAGGCTTTAGGGACTTAATCCCTCATATCATATAGCTCAAAGGTTTCTAAGATGAGAATGACCTTTCATCATAGAACCTACATTATATGAGAATGACCTTTCACTTAGTCATACCATATTCATAACATAGTCAAGTTTGGAGTACAATTGAGGAAACCTTTCAAGAGACTTACTTTCACTAGATTATCATAAACCTTATTCATTCATGTATGTGTGTACATATGTGAGAAAAGCCTTTCACATAAACACCTTTATACAACACATATTCATACCTTGCTAATCATACACTTTGCATGCATAATAAGATGTAAGGGTGCATATAGGAGCTCACCTTTCAATAGACACCATAACACATCATATTCATAGCTATACATGTAGAGTGTGTGTGCATATTGGTCCTCATAGTGACATATTAGCAACAACATTGATATTGAGTGTTCTTCCCATAAAGGGATCACAACACATTCACAGTGTCCCCAATTCATCAGCAATTCACATATAAAGCCCTTAGGGACTCTAGACCACACACCCACACTTCACCATAGGAGACAAGGACACATTCAACATTGAATAGGAACTCCTAACATGTATATGATCACACATTCATATAGGGGTCATATAGGTAGGGGTCATTCCACAATAGTACCTAACATAATCAATCATGTAGACCACACCTTATCCCTAACATTATCATTCACATTATACTCCTCATCATCAACACACTTTAAACATCATGCTAGCATTGAGGATTTCATACATAACCTTCATAGCATAACTTCATAAACATATGCACTATAATCATCAATTAACTTCACATGTATTGCCTTCAAGGCCATGATCTCAACATGCATAGATAGACAAGAAGTGAACACCTCCACCATAAGTGGATCAAACCTCACAACATCGATTCTCATACTATAGACTAGAAGTTAGGTCAACTTACCAATTCTCCAAGCCATGATCACCATGGATCAATCCTCAACAATTCATAATAAATTGACATAGGTAGTAATAGGAATCAAATATATGTAATTCAATAACATAAACACAATCTAAGTACAATTCTATAAACAAAGGGATCAACCCATAACTTTGCCCATAAGGCCATAATCCTCAACTCATCAATATACCAACAATTCAACATGAATAAGTATAGATAATCATAAGAAACATCAATACAATCTAATCTAAATATAATTTCACCAATAGAGATCATATTCACAAAGACCCATATCATAGACCAATTTTCGAGAATTTGGGGATCATGGGTTCTTCAAGAATTCCTTTGAAAATTGTCTTAAAAAACATTAATTCCACATTAATTCATCAATAGAATGATTTAGAAAATCGTTTGGAAAGGAACCTATGTTTAGATTGAAAATTGAGAATTTTGGTCTTTGTATCACTTTTTAAAATCTTTGATAGAACTCCTTGAATGAGAGGTTATTCAAGAATCAAGAGTCACCATACCTTAATTATTGAATACCCATTAAATTGAAGACGAAATCAGTTGAAAACCCATCTGCTTGAGCTTCATCAAGGTCTTCAATGGAGTTTTTGAGAGAATCTATTTTGAGAGGGAAGGGTCAATTTAAAGAATGGGGTCTAATTTTAGGTTTTGGGGTTTTAACCAACTTAAAATACCCTAAAATAGGTATAATAACCATTTATAATAATTCTCCAAAGTACCCAAGCTACCCCTCACTTAGTTGGACCTTTTTAAACAAGTCAAACTTGAGTTTTATTTTCACAGATTTCATTGGGAAACAAGTTCGCGATGCGGAGATGTTCCCACAAGTTTCTGGAAATTAAATTTTGAGGCAGTAGAGTCCGCAACGCGGACCAAACTTTTGGCCCTTGGTGGAGCTAGTCCGCGACGCGGACATGCTCCCTCCAAGCACAACTTCAAGCTGTCTTGGCAGCTTGCTTGGCCAAGGTTGGGGTCCTCCTCAGGGACCCTTAGGGTGGCCCCTGGGGTGTCGTATCCAAACGTTTTGAACCTACAAACATTTATTAAGACAATAGGGTCACCTCCACTGATTTTAGACTCCAAACAACACATAAAAATATGAACAACATACTAGAACACACCAACATGTAAAAGACTAGTTTCCGAACGTCTTGGTCGTCCCTTGACGTTTGACTTCCAAACTCTTTAAAACTGATTTAAAAGGCTATTATTCATTATTTTGATAAGTTATAAATGCATAAAATCCATGTGAGGCTCTACTTTATCCTACTTTATTTTGAGGATTGTTACAGACCTCTAGAAACTCACTCACAACTGGAATTGACTGAATAGGCAGTGTCTCAACGCTAGAGTCATTGAATCAGGCTAAGTGATAGATGCACCCCTTAGAGACTAACTTTCTGGCCTTAAGGGATGAAATGAAACGACCCTTAGGCACTGCTGAACTACTCATTCACTCTAAACAGGCTCATTAGGAAATTGAAACTTGACTACTCAAGTTTTACAATTAACTGAGGCACAACAAGCATGAGGCCAATCCATACCTAGAATAACATCAAAGTCCACCATGTCTAGCTCAACTAAGTCAGCCATAGTGTCCTTGTGATTGACAGAGATGACACAATCACGATAAACTCTCTAAGTTAGGATGGACTCACCAACAAATGTGGAAACACTGAAGGGATCAAGAAGTTGATCAAGAAGAATATCAAATCTCATAGTAATATATGGAGTCATAAAATATAGACACGCACTTGGATTAAGTAAAGCAAATACATCAAAAGTAAAAACTTTTATCATACCAGTGACAACATCTGTTGAATTCTCATGCTCTTGACGGCGGGTGATAGCATACATACGGTTTGTACCTCCGCATATCCCTGAAGTAGCTCCCCTCTGAGACGCCCTATCTACCGAAGCCACTGATGAAGATTGGGGTCTATCGCCCCCATTACCATTTCCATGCATGTTCTTAGGACACTCCTTAGAAAAGTGACTCGTCCTCCCAAACTTGTAGCAAAGATCCGTACCAACATGACATTATCCCAGATAGAGCTTACCACAGAGTGGGTTGCGAGGGAACCCTTATGCTACACTGCAATGCAACTGAGAGCCTTGGACTCTGAAATTCTGGGAGTTCAAATTCATGTAATCATTCTTGTTCCTCTGATGATGTGCACTAGCTGGCGATGGAGAAGGTCCAAATGACCTCTACTGAAAAGAGGATCGGTTCATGTTCCCAGTCTTTTCCTGACTAGACTCATCACCTGTTGTCTTAGCCCTCTTGCTACAGAATTCTTCCATGTCCTTCAACTTGTCTTCCTCAACATGTTGCACATGAACCATAAGTATGGCTATGTCCATGTATCCTATCAGCATAGTCATCTTACCTTCTTTACTCGATAAGAGGGATATTCCAGACATGAATAAGCTCATTCTACTCCTCATATCAGCCACCATCTCTGGAGCATAGCGGGATAGTTGGGTGAACTTGAGGTTGTACTCCTGCACACTCATGGATTCTGTTTCAGATTCAAAAATTCTCTTACCTTTGCTACCCTCAGCTCATGGGGAAAGAAGCTCCCTAAGAAGGCATCTTCAAACACAGCCCAAGTCAATTGCGATGTCCCTTCGACCTTGTTCTTCTTCCACCGATCAAATCGTTTTCTAGCAATACCTTTGAGCTGGTAAGCAGCCAACTCCACACATTTAGCATCAATAACATGCATGACCTCAAACACCTTCCGCGGCTCATCCACAAATCTTTCTGGATCCACATTGTGCTTTGACCCAGTGAACTCTAGGGGACTCATTCTCATAAATTCTCAGACCCTGGATGCCTCATTCCCATCTTGATGTCCAACTCCTTGGTGACCAACATGTGTTGTCACCACTTGAGTCAACATTTGAATTGCATTCCTAAATTCAACATTTATGACATCTCCCTGAGGTGGTTGCACTTATGGTGCATTGGGAACCCCTTGATCTTGACAGTTAACATTCCTTCTAGCAGGACGTCCTCGAGTAGCTCTTTGTGGAGGCATAATCTGAAAAATACGTGCTAGCACGAGTTAGAAGAAACTTTCATAGAGCTAAACTCTATCGCATGAACAGTAGTATAATAAAGTGAAGTGTTTTCCTAAATGTTGTAGCCTCCTAATTATAGATGTGGCTCACTTCACACTGATAACTAGGACTCTACAGACATGGCTTCATAGACACCACAGGACTGTCTTTGCAAAATACTTAAGATGAACCATGAGTTAAACAGAACATCCTGAGAATACAATTGAAAATATTTACTCAATCTGTCTACGAAGCCTCTAATAATGTGAGATAGATGTCGGGACAAGACCCACGACACCTCCTAAAGCTACTAACTAAAATGAAATGGAGTCCCCTGAAAAAAAAGAGGCCTCACCAAATGTTGTCTGCGAGTGGATAATGATCTTAACTGAATACATGTATCTACATCATGAAATGATGCAGATCGAATGATGTCAACACATTGAATGTATTGGTACGTGAAAAAGTTAGAGTAAACAATAATCTGGCTTTGAAGGACTAAAACAACATAACTTGATTAATACATGAATATGAAGTGAAAAACCATTTAAGCTTTACAATATAATATGCAATGAAAGCAACATGAAAATAATATACTTTACTTGTGGGGAGTTTCTATAACCGACAACCATTACCATGAGCCTAGCAATGATACAACGTTTCACCTCACATTGCCAAACCCTATACTTTGCCAGGGTATATGATGATATCGTGACTATGGATCCATCATATTGGCCTTCTCATAGGCAGTGAGGAGTCGCATGAAGGGTCAATGCTATCATATCCTATATTGGCTACGTAGTTCTGTGGGACTTCCAAATCATAAGAGACACTAACCCAACTCGGTGCTCGATACTACGCCCACCAAAATAGATATAGCATTATTCTCAATTCACCCATTACAAGGAATGGACTTCTTATTTGATTGAAATACTTTTTAAACATTAGATATGTTTACATTCATGAAAACATGTACTTGTGAACTTATCTTCAAGTTCAATATTCAATATAGATACATAAGAATACATTTAGTTAGATAAATAGCATTTGAAAACTCTTAAGAGTTTACTAAATAAAACCTTTGAACTTCCCTCTTAACTTTACCTTGACTTGAAAATGTGAGTTTAAGATCGATGATTAGAATATGCATAAGATCTGTCAATGATTATTGGAGGTTTAGATAATTGATAATAAGAAACGAATGACAACTCAGCTCAACGGAACAAGTACATAACAAGAACAGAGAAGGAACCATTTACTTGGGGTCTGATTGGGCGCACTGTTGGCACGTCGCACTAGACCCCCATTTACTGAGGGGTCTGATTGGGCGCACTGCTAGCGCGTCGCGCCAGATCCCCATTTATTGAGGGTCTGATTGGGCGCATTACTAGCGCATCGTGCTAGGCCTCATGGCGCCTTGGGGGCGCGATGCCCCACCCCAAACCCAAAAATTGATGAGTTTTTATTGTTCAATTCATGGCCTAACCCACTTGGAATTGAATGATTCATTCCCAAACTCATTTAGATTCATAAACCCAACGAAATTCATCGAAAACTCACTCAATTTACACCATGAACTACACTCATTCGCAAAACCCTCACTTTAACAATCCAACGTGACACCATTGATAAAGAACGAAATAAAACCTTAAGATTTCCTCCCTTTTCCTCTTTAACTTTTCCCTAACTTGCTTAAACGTTTTTAGACTTTAGCGTAAACTTATTTTAATCAACTTTGACCCCTAATTGGGTGAATAAAACGTGTGGGACTAGTGGGGGTAAGGAAAAGACCAAAATATCCCTCCTTAAAATGAATGAAATGTGTTAACTAGACAAGTTGTACTCTAACGGGCATATCCCCCTCAACTGAACTCAGAATTTAGCAAAACTCGACAGTGTTGTAAAGAGGACTCAAAGACAAGTTGTACTCTAACGGGCATGTTCTTACATCATTTTTTTTGTTTTATAAGTATACTCTAAATTATTTAAGATTTGATTTTGAACTAATCATGGATGTGATTTGCTTTTTCTTATTATGTATCTTATTTGTTTATGTGTAGTTCTACATGACTGCATAGTCATCTTATTTCCTGCATGTTTTAGATGATACTAATCGACTTAAGACATTCACATAATTCATTTCATTAATTATCAGAAAATAAAAAAAATGTTTGATACAATAATGTAAAACATGTAAAAAAGTAAAACTCAATTTTACTAACTATATTATCACATCCTTACTTGATTAGGTTTCATCTATTAAACTACGTTTACAATATCATTATTTATTACATTAACATATGCATATTTTTCTACATGAGATACCAAGAAATCACTCAAAAGTTCATCATTCATCCAATTTCACATGTCATTTTAAATAAACTTCATTCTCGTAAAAGCTCTTTCAAAGGATGCATTACAAACTAGTAGAAGAAATGAAATTTAACTAACCAAAATATTAGGAAAAAATTTAAGTGCTCCTTTGTTTGAAATAATTTTCATGAGGGATCATATAGTCCAATTAGATTACAAAATCATCACATACATCAATAACGTAAGTCACATGCTGACTTACAATAACATCATGATGTTCTGGCATTAGACAACTTGTTTTATGCTTTTAACTATGAATAAACACTAATTCTTAAAATATGGTAGTGCCATTTAATGAATTTTCTACTATGATAGATGGGAAATCTCACAAAAAGGGAATGGAAGAAAAATGAAGCTAAAAGCATGCAAAAGTGCACCCATGACGGAAGCCTGGATGGATTGTCACATGTTGGATTGGTTGTCATGTCCATCATTAAAGGCTAATAGTGGCACCCCTAAAAATTAGCTTCTAACAGTCCACCCGATGAATAATAACATATGTGATGGGCCGCTACGCAAACCATCACTTAGGGCAGTCAAACCAAGCTTCTCACTCACGATCACAAAAATTGCAATGGACCATCACATCTATGATAGGACGTCAGATGAAACGTCAGACAAACTTCGGAGAGCCAGCATTTTTATTTTTAATTTCACATTTCCTAGAACTATAAATAGTATTTTCTAGGGTTTAGGTTTTTTTCTCTTTAGTTTTTAGTGATGAACAATGTACTCTTCCTTGAAAGTTTATTTAGAGATTTTTATTAATCTTGTGTGATGATTTTTTTACTGATACTTGCGTATTTCCATGAGCACTTTCTACTCTGCTTAGTACCTAAAACCTACAAAATAACTCAATTACCTATTAGTAAGGTGATTTTCCTCATGCAAAACATCTTTTTTTTGTCGTGGCATGACTTATTTATAATAATTTTTTAATATATTACAATCACAGGTTACCTCCTATGTAGTGTTTGATTTAATGTAACACCCCGGATTCAAAAGAGGGAAGCTAGCAAAAATTTCAGCAGTTCCAGGTGCCATCCACGTTGGTCAACCATGGCCCGTGGGTTGAACCACGGACCGTAGGTGGGTCTGTGGATTGGCGATTCAAAAATTGTCCAGACCATGAACCACGACTGGACCTACGGACCGTAAGTGGGTCCACAGTCCATGGTTCATGTGCCATTGGTCCAGGCAAAACTCTCTGACCACCAACCACGGTCCACCAGGATGAGCCGTGGGTCAGACCACGGTCCGTCGACGGGATCCATCAGTTGGTTGGTCGGTAACAGCTAACAGTTAATTCAAGGGTAATTGGATCTTTTCCTAATTAAATAGTCCCTAAACTACATCGGTTTACCTATGTTTAGGACCCTATATAAGTCTTTTTACCTCCAAATTCACCCCATTTCATTCATTCTTCCAAATTCACAAAAAAAAAAAACAAATCTCCTCTCAAATATTCTCTCTCTAGAAACTTGAAGAAGAAGAAGAAGGATTCATCTAGGGTTTCAAGAAAAGGTTCCAATTCCTCCATTGAAGGATAGAATTTGGATTCAAGGTATGATAGTTTTCATCCATGGAGTTCCCAAATTCCTCTATTTCAAAAGATAGAATTCCCCAATTGAGTTAGGGTTTCTCTATTTCAAAAGGTAGAATTCCCCAATTGAGTTAGGGTTTTCTTCAATTAGCATGGTTCCTTTCATTATTGATTTATATGATTGAATTATGATCTTCTAAGCATGAATTGATGTATTGCAATGATTTTATGATGTTTTTCCCATGAATCCATGCAATCCCCATGTTTTCAAGTTATGGACTATATGTTGTGGGATTTTAATCTTCAAGGAACAGTTTTATGAAATTGAGCATTTATTACTAGTTTTACATGATATTATGATGAAATTCATATGTAATCCATGTTTTCTAAGAGTTGATGATTGAAAGTGGGTTTTGACCTCAAGGAGGTAAATTACGGACTTATGCACTTTATTATGAAATCTATGCAAATGTTTTAAGGGTGCTTTGAGAGTAAAGTACCAATGATGATGATCATGATGTGTTATTTAAAGGTCTTCTCATGTACACATAAGAGTAAGATGTGAAAGGTTTTCTCATATAAAAGGATTCTTAGGTTGAAGGCTTTCTCACCTAATTGAATCAAAGAGTAAGAGTTATCCTACTGAACTAGCTTGGATTGGTTGTCCAAGGGCACCTTCCATGAGTTATGAGATAAGTCAAGACTTAATAACTATTCCGTGGGATTTATGCTTAGCACCAACTGGATATTGTTAGTGAGATGATAGTTTTCCCATAGTATAGACCGAGTTTCTAGAAGCAATCTCGAGATAGAAGCTGCCCTATAGTAAAGGCCAGGTTTCTAGTAGAAATCTCCTTATCCCTTAACTATGTGCCCCCATAGGTTGATTAGCTAGTGGATCCACTTAAGCTAGAAGTTTATGGTCCTTACTTTTGCAAGTAGGACACCCATTTTCGATGTAGGAGACATCGGGAAATCATGTTATAGCTCACATGGTCTCAATGTCGGTTAAGGTTAATTCCTCACAAGTAATAATGAACTAAGGTTACTCAAGTTGTATCACATATGAGTTCAAAGGTTTTAAAGAAGAAAGTTAGCTGCATTGGCCATGATTTATGACTCATGTTTTATAACTATTTCATATTATGTTTAAGCTTGGTCAATTGCATGTCATGAAATTAAATGTCCTTTATAGCATGTTTTAAATGTTTTATGCATGGCTATCATATATGGTACATTGTCTTGTACTAACGCATACTCTTGCCTACATTTTTCCCAAATGTAGGGTCCAATATTTAGGGTGCTCAGTTTCGTGGCTAGTGGATAATTTGATTGATTACCAAGCTTTGGTGAGTCCTCATGCTTCGAGGACGGAGTTTATTGTTTTCACTTTCTTTCATGCATTTTCTCTTTTGGACATGATGTATGGGCTAGGCCCAATTTCATTCTATTGTATTAGATGGCTATGATGAGGCAAGAGTTTAGACTTCCGCTTTTCATTTTATAAAATGTTTTGGACTTGGACTATTGTTTTACTCTTGTTGTTCTATTTCTTATGTTATGAGAGCTAAGTGTCTTGTAAAAAGTCGTTCGGGGTTCTATGCGCCATGTTACATCTAGGGGGTACCCCAAGGTCATGACAAACTTGGTAATCAGAGCACAAGGCTTAGAATTGTCCCAGGATGTCTCATAAGCCACGTCTAGTAGAGTCTTGTTCATGAGTGTGAAGCACTCCGCATTTATGAATGAGAGGCTACAAGATGATTAGGAAACTCCACTTATTTCATTAATCTTAAGTCGTGCGATAGAGTTTAACTCTATAAGGTCTCTCTCCTAATCCTTATCCTATGTTCTTCAGGATATAGCTACCCGAAGAGCTTATGCTAGAAGGAATGTGAGGGAGAATGTGGAACAAGAAGCTCCTCCCCAACCTCCTTAATTTTTGGTTGATCCTTTAGCCAAGCATGTGTCTAATGCAGAGTTTAGGGCAGCTTTTCAAGTGTTTGTTCAAGCCATGATGGCCCAAGCCAATAAGGAGGTTGTGGTTCCCACAAGCTCAAGTGTTAATACGACAGCTTCAAGAGTGAGGGACTTCACAAGAATGAATCCTCCAGAATTTCATGGTTCTAAGGTTGATAAAGATCAAGAATTTATTGATGAGGTCTATAAGATTTTGATGATCATGGGAGTTACGCCGGTGGAAAAGGCGGAGTTGGCCGCTTATCAACTAAAAGGTGTGGCTCAAATTTGGTATAATCAATGGAAAGAAGGGAGGCCGGAAGATGCGGGTCCTCTTGATTGGGAGAAGTTTAAGGCCTCTTTTCTTGATAGGTCCTTTCCCCTTGATATAAGGGAAGCTAAGGTGCTTGAGTTCATTAACCTTCGACAAGGGAGTATGAGTGTGAGGGATTATGCTCTAAAGTTCACTCAATTGTCCAAATATGCTCCAACAATGGTTGCAGATTCAAGGGCTAAGATGAGTAAGTTCGTTTCGGGTGTGTCCTAAATGGTGGTTAAAGAGTGCCGAACCGCAATGCTCATTCATGATATGGAGATCTCTCGTCTCATGGTACATGCACAACAAATTGAGGAGGAGAAACTCAAGGAAAAGTCTAGAGAGGTAAAAAGGGCTAAGACCAGTGATGGTAACTTTTCACATGCAAGGTTCGATGGGCAAGGTCATCCTAGATTTCGGCAACACTTATCCGATCAAGGTTCCTCTAATGCTCCTCATAAGTTCAACAAAGATAGGGTGTTTAACCCTAAGCCTCAATGTGGTAATGGTAGTGGATCTTCATTACCTATATCTAATTGCACTAAGTGTGGGAGGAAGCACGATGGTAAGTGCCTAGCCGGCACGAATGGTTGTTATGGTTGTGGTAAAAGTGGTCACAAAATGAGGGATTGCCCAATGCTTACAGCTAGAGGAAGAGAGGGCAAGTAAGCTTCTCCTGGTGGTTCGAAATCCAAGGCTCCTAAGTAGAACCGCTTCTATGCACCCCAAACTTGAGGTGAACAAAAGGATTCTTCGGATGTGGTTACCGGTATGCTCAAAGTTTTCCAAATAGATGTATATGCTTTGCTAGATCCCAGTGCTACTTTGTCTTTTTTGATGCCGTATTTGGCTATGAGGTTTTATGTGCTCCCTGATGAGTTGTTAGAACCTTTTTTTGTCTTTACTCCTGTTGGTGATTCTGTAGTAGCTAAGAGGGTCTATAGAAAGTGTCTCATTTCCTTGTCCAATAGAGTTACTCTTGTTGACTTGGTAGAGCTTGATATGTTAGATTTTGATGTTATCTTAGGTATGGATTGGTTGCACTCTTGTTATGTTTCTATTGATTGTAGAACTTGTGTGGTCAAGTTCCACTTCTCGAATGAGACTATCCTAGAGTGGAAGGGGGGGGGGGGAATTCTATGCCTAAGGGTCAGTTTGTCTCTTGTCTTAAATCTAGAAATATTATTTCTAAGGGTTGCATTTACCATGTAGTTAGGATAAGGGATGAATATTTTGAAACCCTTTTTCTCGAGTCAATCCCCGTTGTTAATGAGTTTCTGGAAGTGTTCTCAGATGATATACCCGGTATTCCCGAGCGGGAAATAGACTTCCGTATTGACCTTCTCCCAGATATGCAACCTATTTCTATTCATCCTTATTGTATGGCTCCGGCAGAACTTAAGGAGTTTAAAGAACAATTGAAAGATTTATTGGATAAGGGTTTCATCCGACTGAGTATATCTCCATTGGGTGCTCCAGTTTTGTTTGTTAGAAATAAACATGGGTCTCTTCGCATGTGAATTGACTATCATCAGTTGAACAAGGTTACCATTAAGAATAAGTATCCTCTCCAAAGGATAGATGATTTATTTGACCAACTTCAAGGGGCAAGTTATTTCTCTAAGATTGATCTCCGATTGGAGTATCACCAATTGAGGGTGAAGGAAGATGACATTCCGAAGACTACTTTTCGAACTCTGTATGGTCATTATGAGTTTTTAGTAATGTCATTTGGGTTAACTAATACTCCGACGACGTTTATGGTTGATGAATAAGGTGTTTAGACGATACCTCGACATGTTTGTGATCGTGTTCATTGATGATATTTTGATCTACTCAAGAAGTGAGAATGAGCATGTTGATCATTTGAGGATCGTATTGCAAATTCTTAAAGACCGACAACTTTTTGCCAAGTTTAGAAAATGTGAATTTTGGTTAAGGTATGTAGCTTTCCTTGGTCATATTATGTCAAGCAAGGGTATTGAGGTAGATCCTAAGAAGACGGATGAGGTCAAGAGTTGGCCTAGACTTCTAACTCCTTCGGATATTAGAAGTTTCTTGGGTTTGGACAATTATTATAGAATGTTTGTTGAGGGTTTCTCTTAAATTGCCTCTCCTTTGATGGCTTTGACTAAAAAAAAAAGGCTAAGTTCATATGGTTTGAAGCTTGTGAAAAGAGTTTCCAAGTGTTGAAAGATAGACTTACTTCCACTCCGGTGTTAACCTTACCGGAGGGGACAGATGGTTTTGTTGTCTATTGTGATGCCTCAAGAATTGGGCTAGGGTGTGTGCTCATGCAAAATGGGAAAGTTATTGCCTATGCCTCAAGGCAACTTAAAGTTCATGAGAAGAATTAACCTACTCACGACCTTGAATTAGCGGAAGTCGTATTTGACTTAAAGATTTGGAGACACTATTTGTATGGAGTTCATATTGATGTGTTTATCGAACATAAGAGTTTGCAATATGTGTTTAACCAAAAGAATTGAATCTTCACCAAAGAAGGTGGCTTGAGTTATTGAAGGATTATGACATGACTGTTCTTTATCACCCCGGTAAAGCTAATGTGGTAGCGAATGCTCTTAGTCGGTTATCTATGGGTAGTGTTGCTCATATTGAGGAAGAAAAGAAAGAGTTGGTTCGAGATGTTCATAGATTGGCTCTATTAGGTGTTTAATTAGTGGAACCCACCAAAGGTGGTGTTATGGTTCACAATGGTTCCGAATCGTCTTTTGTGGCGGATGTGAAAGACAACAAGGTCTTGATCAAATTTTGGTAGAACTGAAAGAGGCGGTACTTAAGAAATCCGTTGAGGATTTCTCCCAAGGAGGAGATGGGGTACTTAGATACCAAGGTCGTTTATGTGTTCCGAATGTTGATGACTTAAGGGAAAAGATCCTATCAGAAGCTCATAGTTCGCAGTATTCCATTCACACGGGAGCCACCAAGATGTACCGTGATTTACGGGAGGTCTATTGGTGGAATGGGATGAAGAAGGATATTACGAGATTTGTGGCTAAATTTCCAAATTGCCAACAAGTGAAGGTTGAGCATCAAAAACTGGGAGGTTTATCCCAAGATATTAGTATTCCTACTTGGGAGTGGGAAGACATGAATATGGACTTTATTATTGGGTTGCCTCGTACCCAGCGACAACATGACTCTATTTGGGCTATAGTAGATCGGATGACGAAATTGGCTCATTTCCTTCCCGTCAAGGTTTCCTATTAGGCAGAGGACTATGCCAAGTTGTAATTTAGAGAGATGGTAAGGTCACATGGAGTACCTTTGTCCATCATTTCCGATCGTGGTACCCAATTCACTTCTCAGTTTTTGAAGTCATTCCAAATGGGGATTGGTACTTGTGTTAAGCTTGGCACGGCCTTTCATCCCCAAACTGATGGGCAAGCGGAGCGTACTATCCAAACTTTGGAAGAAATTTTTAGGGCTTGTGTGATTTATTTTAAGGGTAGTAGGGATGACCATTTTCCATTGATTGAGTTTGCTTATAATAATAGCTATCACTCGAGTATTTATATGGCTCCATTTGAGGCCCTATATGGTAGGAGTTGTAGATCTCCTATAAGTTGGTTTGAGGTGGGTGAAGTTGCCCTCATATGTCCCGAATTGGTACATGAGGCCATAGACAAAGTTTGACTCATTAGAGAGATGTTGAAAACGGCTCAAAGTCAGCAAAAGTCTTATGCTGATGTGAGAAGAATGGATCTAGAGTTTGATGTTTACGATTGGTTTTACATGAAAATGTCACCCATGAAGGTTATAATGAGGTTTGGAAAGAAGGGGAAGCTTAGTCCCCGATATGTAGGCCCATATCATATTTTGAGACGTGTTTGTAAGGTTGCCTATGAGTTAGATTTGCCAAATGAGTTGGCAACGGTGTATCCAGTTTTCCATGTCTCTATGTTGAAGAAGTGTGTTGGTGATCCAACATTCATAGTTTCCTTAGAGGGTTTGGGAATTGATGATATTCTCTCATATGTGGAAGTTTCGGTTGAGATTTTAGACCGGCAAGTCAAGAAGTTGAGAAATAAGAAAGTAGCTTCCATAAAGGTATTGTGGAGGAATCATTTAGTTGAGGGTGCTACTTGGGAGGCTGAGGCCGATATGATGTCCCGATATCCTCATCTTTTTCCTTCTACTCATATTCTAGCTTGAGGTAATGAGTTCCTCTTGGTTTGTCATTTGGTTTGGGAGTAATGTGTTTTCCATGATTTTCTTATGTTATGCATGTTCATGAAAACTTGTGTTTTGAAAGAAAATAAGTTTATATTATTGATTTTCCTCATGTTGTGGTGCATTGAGTATGAGTTGCCTATAGAATTCATGAGATGAATTGATGAACATGCTTTAGATATGTTTTTTGAGAGTAAATTCCATATGAGCTTCATGAGATTGTGTTGAGCATGATTTTAGCTTGGAGAAGGTAGTTCCTCCTTGAATATGAGTAATTTTGAGATTTCATGCATATTTGGTTGATAGATGTAGTTCCTACTTCCTTATGATGCATTGAGTATGTTTAGTTGGAGTTGATGTTACCTCATTGATTTGTGCATTGCATTCATAATGGGCTGATAGAATAAGTTTCACCCCTCTTATGATGTTTTGAGAAAGTCTTAGCTTGGCGTCGATAGTTCCTCCTTGGTTGTATGCATTGCATTATAGGTTGGGTTGTTAGTTCCTCTCCTACTCTTTTAGAACCAGTTTAAATCACATTCGAGGATGAATGATCTCAAGGGGGAGATATTGTAACACCCCTGTTTCAAAAGAGGAAAGCTAGCAAAACTTTCAGCAGTTCCAGGTGCCATCCACATTGGCCAACCACAGCCCATGGGTTGAACCACGGACCGTAGGTGGGTTCGTGGATAGGCCATTAAAAATTGTCTAAGCCATGAACCACGGCTGGACCTACGAACCGTAGGTGGGTCCACAGTTTGTTGTCCTGGGGCCATTGGTCCAGGCAAAACTCTCTGACCACCGACCACGGCCCACCAGGATGGGCCGTGGGTCCATCGACTGGGTTTGTCGGTTGGTAGGTCGGTGACCACTGATAGTTAATTCAGGGATAGTTGGGTCGTTTCCTAATTAATTAGTTCCTATACTACATCATTTTTCCTATGTTTAGGACCCTTATATAGGTCTTTTTACCCCCAAATTCACCCCATTTAATTCACTCTTCCAAATTCACAAAAGAAAACCAAATCTCCTCTCAAATATTCTCTCTCTAGAAACATGAAGAATAAGAACAAGAAGAAGGACTCATCTAGGGTTTCAAGCTAAGGTTCCAATTCCTCCATTGAAGGCAATCATTTGGATTTAAGGTATGATAGTTTTCATCCATGGAGTTCCCAAATTTTTCTATTTCAAAATGTAGAATTCCCCAATTGAGTTAGGGTTTTCTTCAATTAGCATGGTTCCTTTCATTATTGATTTAAATGATTGAATTATGATCTTCTAATAATGAATTGATGTAATGCAATGATTTTATGATGTTTCTCCCATGAACCCATGCAATCCCCATGTTTTCAAGTTATGGACTATATGTTGTGGGATTTTAATCTTCAAGGAAGAGTTTTATGAAATTGAGCATGTATTACTAGTTTTACATGATTTTATGATGAAATTCATATCAAACCCATGTTTTCTAAGAGTTGATGATTGAAAGTGGGTTTTGACCTCAAGGAGGTAAATTATGGACTTATGCACTTTATTATGAAATCTATGCAAATGTTTTAAGGGTGCTTTGAGAGTAAAGTACCAATGATGATGATCATGATGTGTTATTTAAAGGTTTTCTCATGTACACATAAGATTAAGATGTGAAAGGTTTTCTCACATAGAAAGGATTCTTAGGTTGAAAGGCTTTCTCACCTAATTGAATCAAAGAGTAAGAGTTATCCTACTGAACTACCTTGAATTGGTTGTCCAAGGGAACCTTCCATGAGTTATGAGATAATTTAAGACTTAAATACTATTTCATGTGATTTATGCTTAGCAACGAGTGGATATTGATAGGGAGATAGAAGCTCTCCCGTAGTAGATGCCAGGTTTCTAGAAGCAATCTCTTAAGATGTAAGCTCCCCCATCGTAGAGGCCGGGTTTCTAGTAGCAATCTCCTTATCCCTTAATTATGTGCCCCCATAGGTTGATTAACTAATGGATCCACTTACGCTAGAAGTTTATGGTCCTTACCTTGGCAAGTAGGACACCCTTTTTCGGTGTGGGAGACACCGGGAGATCATGTTATAGCTCACATTGTCTCAATGTCGGTTAAGGCTAATTCCCCACAAGTATTAATGAACTAAGGTTACTCAAGGAGTATCACATATGAGTTCAATGGTTTTAAAGAAGAAAGTTAGCTTGCATTGGCCTTGATTTATGACTCATGTTTTATAACACTTTCATAATATGTTTTAGCTTGGTCAATTGAATGTCATGAAATGAATTGTCCCTTTTAGCTTAAAATGTTTTATGCATGGCTATCATACTTGGTACATTTTTTTGTACTAACGCATACTCTTGCCTACATTTTTTCCAAATGTAAGGTCCGATATTCATGGTGCTTAGTTTCGTGGCTAGTGGGTTATTTGATTGATTCCTGAGCTTTGGTGAGTCCTCATGCTTTGAGGACGGAGTTTATTGTTTTCACTTTCTTTCATACATTTTCTCTTTTGGACATGATGTATGGTCAATGTCCAATTTTATTCTATTGTATTAGATGGCTATGATGAGACAAGAGCTTAGACTTCTGCTTTTCGTTTTATAAAATGCTTTGGACTTAGACTATTGTTTTACTCTTATTGTTCTATTTCTTATGTTATTAGAGCTAAGTGGCTTGTAGGAAGTCCTTAGGGGTTCTATACGCCATGTTACATCTAGGGGGTACTCCTGGGTCGTGTCATTTAACATGACAACACAATGAAAGCTGGCTTAGTCAAACAGTTTATGGATAGCATATTTGTATTCTAATCCTATTATCTAGTATTTCTAACATTACCTTTCTAAACTTGGTGTTCCAGTCATGCCCATGTTTGGTTACATCATTTATTAACTTTGTAACTTCCTCCTTAGACATGTTATCTTCGCCTGTTATAGATTTTTGAAATATTGGCTCACTAGATCAAATGCCTTCAAGAATGTATCTAATAAGATGGTGTCATGAAACTCATGATATTGTGCTGAAAAAGTATCTTTGAATCTTACCCCTGATTTTTCTAAAAAAAAGCACCCTCTATATATTTCAAGTAGAATATGCTATATATTTGCATTCATGCAGCCACTAAACTGCACTCATAAATTAGGATGTGGACTAACTTAAGCCGTAAGTAAATTATTATTTGGATTGGCATTATAAATTTTGATGCAATCACTATTTGAAAGGAGCTACTCTTATATGACTTTATGATTTGGATTGGTGTTATGATTATTGTATTTTCTAATATTATAATTTCATAATTGAATTTATCTATTCGGTTGGACTTAACTTAGCATCGAGAGAACTTTGAGGTGGAGGCTTAAATTGTAACATCTCATACTTCAAAAGAACTAACTAGAGGTCCGTACAACTAAAACTGCAGTTTAGTTTTGGGTCAAATTTGAGCAATCATAACGTTTAGCACATAAAGAATTATAAGGCCCATGAGCTATCAAATTGAAGGTCTTTGACTCCTCTTTCCAACACCGCCAAGTTTTCTAAATTCCGAGTACGGAGTAAGAAGTTATGTTCGTCTAAGTGAATCCTCTCTAGTTAAGGCTTTATATCCGTTTAAGAAAGGGGTATATTGGTCTTTTCCTTACCCCACAAAACTTGAACACTCTTTTTCTCACCCAAATTAAGGATCAAATCAGACGCTAGGTATTTTTCACATTCCAAAAAAGCTTAGGGATTTTAGAACAAGTTTCAAGAGGAGAAAAGGGAAGGGTTTCTAGCGTTATTCCAAGAACCGAGGACTTTCACCAAGAACAAGTGTTCTTTTGAGGTACATAAGCTTCTCACAGTGTTTTGTTTGTTCACTCTCACGCCAATCATGTAATTTCATTCGTCAATTAGCTCTTGAAATCGTTTGTATTGAGATTCTTGGAAAGTTCTTGAATTTTAGCCCCATTATTTAACAATGGAGGTTTTGAGTTCTTGAGGTAAGGGTTTTGCGTGAGTGTTGTTTCTTGATAATTTTGTGTGGGACTTCATTGAATTTGAATTGGGTTTATGAATCAAAGAGAGTTTGGAAGAAATCAATCAATTCTAGATGAGTTAGGACTCAAAATTAAGTAAGAAAACTAGTCGGATTTTTGGGTTCGCGGTAGGGCAATACGCCCCCAAGATGCTAAGAGGGTTGTCACCCTGCGCCTATAGTACGCCCCAAAGTACTCCCAGTAGTTTGAGGCCTGGTGCCCTCCGCCAGCAATGCGCCAGGGTCGTCAGGCCCATTTCTTCTCTGTTCTTCGTCCCGTGTGTTTTCTTTCAAATCATGTCTTTGATCTCTTCATGATATTAACTCTTAAAGTCTTCATTCATCCTTGAGAGATCCTACATATATTAATCATGTCTCTTAATTTATATTTCAATTCAAAGTACGGAAAAGGGCCTAAAATACCCTCGAACTATTGGAAATTGTACAAAACTACCCTCCATCCACCCATTGGTTCCCAAACACCCCTGACATCCACCTATTGGCTCCCAAATACCCTTCCATCCAGATTTGGGTCCAATATTGACCACTTTTACAGTAGATTATAATTTAAATAATTTTTTTAAATATGTGGCGACCATCTATTGGTTATCTTTTAATTACTTAAAATTAATTTATAAACTCGCGCATTACTAATTATACCCGACCCAAATTGACTACACTCGACTCAAATTAACTTTATCCAACTCTAATTAACTACTCTCACCCCAAATTACATTTAGCCCGGCGATTTAAAAAAATATACCTTTCATTCCCAATATTTCACATCCTCTTCCAATCTTACTTCCCCAATATATTTGCTTTCAACCTTGAAAAACACTACCTAAAGATAATCGTGCATCAGCATAAAAAATCATGAATATTTTGGTGATTTTTTATGGCGATACATGTGTGTATTTAGGTAGTGTTTTTCGAGAGTGTAGGCAAATATATTGGGAAATAAGGTTGGAAGATGAAGCGAAATTGGAATGAAGGGTGTATTTGTTTTAATCAGTGGGGTAAATGTAATTTGGGATGGTGTAATTAATCAATTTGGGTCGGGTGCAGTGAATTTGGATCGGGTATAATTAATAATGGGTGAGGTTGTAAATTAATTTAAGTAATTAAATTGTATCCAATCGATGGTTGCCACGTATTTAAAAAATTATTAAAATGATAATTTGCTATAAAGGTGGTTAATATTGAACTCAAAGATGGATGACAGGATATTTGGGAGCCAATTGGTGTATGGCATTGGTATTTTCAAGGATATTTTAGGCCCTTTTGCACTTAAACTAAAGTTAAACCATTCTAAACTTTGTGCTCTAATTACCAAGTTTGTCACGGCCCAGGGGTACCCCCTAGACGTAACATGGCGTACTTGACCCTAAAGGGGTCTCATACAAGCCCTTAGCATAATCATAACATAAGATAATAGAAAAGTATGGAAAATTTAAAACTTCTTTCAAAACATTTTCATAAACAAGCGGAAGTCTTTACTATATATTTGTCTCAAACCATCTATTAAACTATTGAATAAAAGACTTGGGACGCAGCCCATACAATGTCTAAAACATAAAGAAACAACATAAAGGAATAATGGGTTTGTCCTCGAAGCTATGAGGACTCACCAAAATCTTCAACTCTTCTTACTCCTTAGAAACATAGCCTCCAAAGGAACTCAATCTCCAACCCCCTACATTTGATTAGAATGTAGGCAATATGCATTAGTACAAAATGTACCAAGTATGAAAGCTAGCACAACATCATAAGAGCATCTCAAAATGGTTAGTCAACATAATACAAAAGCATAAGAGATAACAACATAGTCATAACATAATCATCATAGTCATAGCATGGTCTCCAACATAAGTCAACATAATACATAGTTAATGAGCATAGGAGACAAATCATAATCATATAAGCATAACTTGACTCTTAGTCATCTATACCACAATAGCACTATTCTGAAGTAACCTCAAAAGCATACATGTGCAAAGCAAGAATAGCATCCCATAATACCACCCAAGACAAGTATCCCTTTTTTGTCATCTTAATCATAGTTTATATTCATGGTTAAATCTCTAATCTTTTATATACCATAAGGGCACCATACTTGTATGTAACCTCAAGCATACTTGTGCAATGCATGAAAGGCATTCCATACTACCCTTCACACTAAGCATAACCTTGAAATCATCTTAGTCATACTCACCCTCCTTTGGTTCTCATTATTAGCTTAACTCTCATAACTAAGGGGATCTCTCACATTTAGTCAACTATAGCAAGGAAGGCAACTATTGCACAACCCTATCTCAATTCTCTTCTTTTAACAACCCTAAGTCATACTTGTGCAATACATGAATAGCACCCCATAATATTACTCATGCTAAGTACCACTTTTAGGTCCTCATACTAATACTTCTTGATTTGGAACATAGTTCCTCTCTTTAACTTTAGAACACTATGAGGTACCCTCTTAAGCATATCTTAGTCCATCTCTCTTTAAACCTTGGAACACTATGAGGTACTCTCTTAAGCACATCTTAGTTCATTATTAGGTTGAACCCTATGAGATACTTCCTTTAGTATGTCTAAATTCACTATTAGCATGGATACTATGAGATACTTACTTAAGCATGTCTAAATCCATTTATACTTTAAACACTATGAGATACTCTCCTAAGTATGTCTAAGTTCCTTCTTCACGTGGACCCTATGAGATACTACTTTAAGCATGTCTAAGTCCACTTATACTCTTGAACACTATGAGGTACTTCATTAAGTAAGTCTTAGTTAAATTATGCTTTAGAACACTATGAGATACTTCATTAAGTAAGTCTTTGTCTATTCCGTCTGTAGCGCTGCTTGAGCTGGAGGCCCTGGCTTTGTCTTTCCCTGTACTCATGCTGAAAATAAACAGTTAGTCTTCATGAGTCTGCTAGGTTGTTCTGCTAACGAATCATCTTTCCCTTTGATATGTTCTAGGGATATATTATATATTGACGTGACATCTAAAAAATTTAACCATCTTCTTTTACTGCTACTTTTTCCATCTATCTTTTGATGAAATTTTACAATAGCTTCGCAATCAGTTCTTACTAATAAACATGGAAGGAATGAATGCTCAGATCATACAAGAAGATGACTATGAAGTAGATAAATCAATAAAAAAAGCCAAACAAATACACGAATAAGATAAAAAAAAAGCAATTTTCATATGTAAAGGCTGCAAACTAAGAGGAATAAACTTCTCTATGGTAGAAAGACACTTTAAAGAATGCAGAGCTAGAACAGACAATTACAGGTATAGGCAGGAGGAAGACGCACAAGAAGAAAGTGATGACGAAACAACACGTAGTTTAAAAGAATTTATGGAAACCGCCTCGACTAGTTCAAGTCCCTTCCAAAAATTCACACCCGTACCACCGGTAGAATATACCATAGGTAACTTACCAAGGCACAGAGTCTTTAGACAAGACCCAACTACAGAACCAGAGATGGTTAGACCAATAGGAATAAGAATGTCAATAGAAGCCCCTATCAAACTTCAAGAAGGGGGAGATAGAGGAAAAATACTAAATATAGCAGCACATGACCCCCAATTATGGAATTCAGTAATAGACGTATGGAAAGGAATAGTGGTAGCAGACTACATACATCATTATAGTGAAACAGATGCAGTGACCATGTATAGGTATTTGGAGACCTTTTTAGGAGAATCAACTAAAGGAGTATGAGAAGCATACAAAGTAGCTGTAACGACTCGGAAAATGATAGAGTGAAACTAGAGCCTCACATGTGAGTTTAGAGTCGAGAACTTAATGAAATGATTATATTTGAATTTGACCCAAAAAGTTCTTAAAAATGTGCTTCGGAAGTTACCGGAAACTTGTTTAGCTACTTATAAAAAGATCCGTTTCGTTTTTCGAAAATCCGACTTCATATTCTTGTTTAGGGGGTCAAATTGAGTGGGAAATGGGTCTAACCCAAATTTTAGAGCAACCGTATCAAAATCCGAAATTTCCAAGTGAAGCCTTTTTCGAGGGTCTACTTTGAAGGGTCATATCTCCTAGCACACGAATTATTTGGGTGGCCAATAATATATCCATGGAAAGCCCTTTGAGTTAGCTACCTAACGCACTTCGTTTCACCTCATTCGGAGTTCGGACGAAGAAGTTATGCCCATTTCCGTAAAGTCTGTCCGGCAGAGAATGCAATTTCCAGTAGCTAATTTTACTGTTCATTACTGTTCACCCGCCT
>NW_006238970.1:105339-116928 GCF_000226075.1 Solanum tuberosum | reverse complement strand
ATATGTTCTTTTATGTCTTTTTAAGTATTGTTTAAGTTGTGTATGGGATTGGTCCCGAGTTTTGTACTCTAAAGTATTAGATGGTTTTGAGACATCATGTATAAAGTCTAGAAAGTCTTCCGCTTGCTATTTTTTTTAAAAAATGTTTTCTTGGTAAAGAAAGTTTTAAATTCATTATGTTTTCAGTGTTATGCGATGAATGAATGCTAAGAGGCTTGTATTAGACCTCTTCGAGGTCGAGTACGCCGGTTACGACTAGGGGGTGCTCCCGGGTCGTGACAGTAGCTTACCCTCAAGAGTTCTAAGAATTGGTAAACATGGGACCTAACATGTACAACTTTACTAATAAAATACACAGCCTAGTAACAGCAGAAGACCTAAATAGTGGATTAGTAGTATTACAAAAGAATGCGTTAATAAAACTAGAACAACTTAGCATAAATAATTGGTGCCATATAAAAAAATTCCTCAAAGACTTCTTCTATTATTGCGCCATAAGCGGTAACGCATTTGATCAAAGTTTAGGAAAGAAACTTTTCAATAAGCTCTTTGGAGCCCTAGGAAGAGAAATAGAAGAAAGATGAAATAAAAGAGAAGGAGTAATGCAAAATCCAACCGCGAATTGGTCCATAGGACATAAAGTACATAATGTAACGGAGATACTACAATAAAAATGTACAAACATACAAATACAAAGACAATTGAAACAAGGCAAGACTGATTTCTGTAAAAATATATATACAACGCAAAGTTACGATCAGGGTAAACCACAAAGAAAGTATAGAAAGCCATATCAAAGTAGACAGGAATACAAACCTAAGAAAAAGTACTATTTAAGAAAATCAACTGCAAGAAAACCCTACCTAAATAAAGATAGACATGTAAGAAAACATAATAATAATAGGATCTATAAAAATAGACTAGCTTGTTTCACATGCGGAAGTGAAGAACATCTGGCATATACTTGTCCGAGAAAAAACAACAGTAAGACAAGAAATGCCCAGCTTATAGAAGATTTCCAAGAAACCCTGGTAAATGTAGACGAATATATGTCAGATAACAAAAGTATATATTCAGTAATAATCATAGATGCCATAGAAGGGGAAAGACAAGACTCATCGGACTCAGAAGGAGAAACATATGGTTAGAACCATACCTGACTTATCACTCCCATTAGAAACCGACTACCAAATAGTCGTAACAGACGAAAGTCTAGAAGGGTGGGGAGCAGTACTTAAAACAAGGAAAAATAAGTACGGAGACAAAAAAGATGAAAGAATCTACGCCTTCCAAAGCGAAAAATATAAAGAAAAGGGAAACATGAGTAGTATAGACACAGAAATATTAGCAATAATCTACGGCCTAAATAGTTTTAAACTATATATTATCAATAAAAAGGAAATTTTAGTAAGAACTGAATGCGAAGCTATTGTAAAATTTCATCAAAAGATAGATGGAAAAAGTAGCAGTAAAAGAAGATGGTTAATTTTTTTAGATGCCACGTCAATATATAATATATCCCTAGAACATATCAAAGGGAAATATAATTCATTAGCAGACTCATGAAGACTAACTGTTTATTTTCAGCATGAGTACAGGGAAGACAAAGCCAGGGCCTCCAGCTCAAGCAGTGCTACAGACGGAATAGACAAAGACTTATATCTCCAGACTTTACTAAAAAATACCTTGTTCAAACCCCAGAGGAAATTAAATGAAGCAAGAATGAACACCTCAAGCATGGAGAGACTGCATTTCGGAAGACAAAATTTAATATTTTACCCCCCATCCAATTAAAGTTTCAAAATCAAAGATAGATAGACCACGGAGATGTTTGATAGACATTTTATGGATAGCATATAACAAAGTGCCACGAGACAATAGTTACTTCATCTCAGTAATAAATTCGCTAAGCCATTATTTTACAGAAAAAAATCAAGACAAAAAATTCAAGTTCTATGTGATAGTCCAAGGAAGACTGGCTGGAATTTTTCAGACATGGACGGAAGTAATAGACTCAATAAAAGACTTTCCCACTCCCTTCTTCAAAGGGTTCAATGACCTAAACGAAGCTTTGGATTACGCAAGGGGGACTCTTGGACCAAATTATTTTCTAAGTCCAGCCTTAAGACAAATCTCAAATCCTTTCCCACAATATAATAGCCAGAAAGACACAAACAAAATAATATTGTGCGACCACTTCTCTGTAATGACAGACGGCTTCAAAAGACAAAACCAGACCGTCGAGAGGCTCGAAAACGAAAAAGGAAAAATGACGTAACAAATCCACCTTTTACAAGAAAGAATCAAAAATTTACATTTCAAAATCAATCAGACCCAACCATTACAAACAGAAGATCATCCAAAAGAACAAAGGAATTCTCTCTCGGTCTAAAATGGATAAGAAGGGTGTACATTCCCCAAATAATGTAGAAGAAGCTATTGTACCAGCTAAAGGTACAGCTAGTCCCGTTCAAACGGTAGCGGGTAAAGACTTATCAAATCTGTTGATGGCTAACACTTTGCCAAAAAGTGTAAGATTATTACAAGCTAGTTTTAGTACAACAAAAGCTACAGAACAGAGAAAAAGGACTAAAGGTTTCTTGTTAAAAAGAAAGAAAGACAAAAGAATTGAACAAATGATACAAAATTTCGTCCAGAAGTTACTTAGTAAAAAGACCAAAGAAGTCATCAGTGAAAATCCAAAACCTGAACCAGAAACTCCAGACACAGAATATACAGGAAGTAATGATTATAGAAGTGAATACAATCCATCCCTAGAAAAATCTTGGGACAATCCATCCCTAGAACAAACTGCCCAAGACCCAAACGGAGATGACGACTCAGGGATGAGTTTGAACTCCATAGCGTTACACAACTTAGACATGTAGAAAAAACATAAGCAAGAACAAATCAAGAGAAAAGACAAAGAAAGATAGGTAAGCCATGACGTAATACACCATTAGTCTAAAGCTGACAAGAAAGAGGACAAAATTGTGGAAACGTCTTTCAAAGCCATGTGAGGATGGGGCCCAAAGAACACCCGACAAGTAAAAGAAAGACTATTCAACATTTTGAAATCCAAATTTCAAATTTGGAGAAAGACATCCTCGCCTATAAATACAAAACCATTTGCAAGAAGAAGGGACAGAGCGAAGAGCAAGCGGAGCACAGCAAAGAGAAAGAAGAATTAGTTTTACATATTTCCTTTCCAAAGAAAAAAGAGTGAAGTGAGTTTGTAAAAAGAGTGTGAGTGTTTAGTTTCTTAAGTAACTGCAAAGTCACTCGGGGACTCTCGAAAGGGAAACCTCTCTCCGACCACTATCAATGTAGGTAGTTATGTGTTTTCTAGATCTTAGTAGTTTCTCCCAGTTTATGTACATTGATAATATGTATTGTTATATATATATATATAGTACTGTTGTTATGATATGATGTTCATACATGTACTGTTTACACTCATATAATGGGTCATTACTTACTCTTAGTAAATGATTAGTTCCCTACCCTTTTAGTAACAACAATGGATTAACCTGTAAATACTTAGGGAAGTTGAAACTCCGCTATGGTTAGAGAACCGAAAGACTGTGTATCCCGGGGTTTGGTTAAAGAAGAAGTTGCTAAGAACATTGGCTAAGGAAAAGAGATGAACAGAGTAAAAAAAAAAGTAAAAAAGTAATTTTGGGAGAAATTACGTAGATTTAGTAATAACAAATTACTAAACTAGATAAGGGAACCGCCGAACCGGAGGAGGGAGTACTAAGTAGGATTTTACAACATAATTCACAAATGCATGGAAAACGTTATATCAAAATTTGATATCGAGTAAAAATTGAATTGTGATTACGTATGATAAAGTGCAAAACGTACTTAAAAGAAGATAAACTTTTTTACATATTACTTAATTGTTTGATGATATTTGCCAAGAGCCATGTTTACAAGATAGGTACGTACATTTCATTTACATGATAAAAAATTGCAATGCTTCGTACGGAAGGCTAACTAAGGTATAGCCTTAGTTATTGTGGTTTTTTTATCATCATAATATTGAGACCTGCTACATTAGGTTAGAGAAGAGGGATTAGTATTCATAAAAATATCAGATTGAAAAAAAGATTGAATCGCGATTAGTTGTTGCACACAAATATAAATACAAATTTGTCACTTTTATTTTTTTAAGTTTATAAAAAACACACATGAACCAACCATATCCTCGATAACGTAGCAAAAGGTGGCTCTATCCATATTTCAAAAGCGAGAAACAAAAGTTTTTCACTAGCGGTAAAATTAAAATACAAGAGTAAGTTGCATTTGTAAGGAAAAAAGTTGTCTATAAACAAAATAGTTATAAGCTAAAAATTAAATGTTTCAACTCCATTTTAAAAAAGATTCAGTTTCTAGCTTCAGAAGTACTTAACTATCTAACTGTCACTTAGCTATATTACAGTACTAATGCAAAGGATTTACTCAAACCTTTGATGAGTCATTTTTGACCAAATTGTCAATTCTTTTGGTGGTGTTTCAACTTCTAATGAGGTTCCTCCTCAAGTCATTAAGGTACTAATTACTTTCTTTGAGTTTGAGCTTAAAATATGATAAGTATTTGAGATGATACAAAGGGACTAATGATTCAGGCCCTAATCGAATTAATCAGCATTATACTTTCTTTTTTGTTTCCTAAAATTGTGTCTTGTCTAATATCTTATTTGAAGTCCCCAGTTATTTTCCTTACTTGAAGTCCTATTCAATTCAGCTTTATTTGTTTGTGCTTCAACTAAGAAAATTTGTTTCTTATCGATCAACTTGCATCGTATTATAGTTCACGACGTCTAGCTTGTTTTATCCTCAGTGTTTTTTTTGCAAAGCTTTGATCTATTCGTTTTGTTTTTATCACACATTTTTCAACACCACTTTTTTACCACTGGTTAACATATATTCACACATTATAATATTATAAACGTACTATATATGTACAAATCCAATTTTGATATGAAAAATATTACCTGCTAATTGGAATATTATATAGCCATGCGAACAAAGAATTAGCCCGCAAAAACTGCAATCGCCAAGAAAAAAAATAGGGGAAAACAACAAAATATCAGTAATCAACTTCACAAATTCAAAAATCGCAACAATAAAATAATTTTGAGATCGAATAAAAATTACTTAGAAAGAAAGATCATCAAAGAGATGTAAATAATAAAATTTCGACATTATTCATTACAAAATCAAGGGATTCTTGTTCTCTAATGTAAACGAGGGAAAAAATCGCTAGATCATTTTTTTTTAAGAAAATCTATTGCTCTGATGTTTTAGAAAATGAAAGCTGCATATTATGGGCTGTCAGATCTATAATTTTCTATATTTATTTTATCCTTTCAATTCAAATTCGTAGACCCACCAAAGACCTAAAATTTAGAATTTGTTTGTAGTCCAAAAGATAGTTCTACAAATTTGTATCTCAATCAAGCTTAATTAGAGACACAATAAATCGAAGTGAGACTTCTTTCCTTAGAAATTAGCAAAGATGAAGAGAATCCAAAGAAAATTTAAAAAATTATACAAAAGAGAGCAAATGGAGATGAGAGCACATTGAAACATAGACAGAAGTGATACAGATACAAAAAAAAATGCTACATGTCTATTGAAGGGATACAAGTACATGACACGTAATATAAACTAACACATATTGATTATAGATTAAATGACCAAAATATTCTTAATTTAAAAATAAATTACATTAAGCATACATGTTGAAACTGTCTCTTCTATATATAAAAATTAGTTGAATTATACCATACATACTACTAAACAACGACATAAAATACCACTTAAAAAATTGTGAAATATATATAATGATTAATTGCATATTTTGGTACAATTGCATACAATTAATAAAGAAGAGAGAGAATATTTAGTGATTATTCAATTAATTTGGTTAATTAATGAAGTCACAGTATTCTGCCAACCCAATTGTACACAGTTGTGGCATCTTTTATTTACTAATTAATCACAGTAGTTCTTATTTTTACTAATCTCTCTTTAACGTGTTTAGTTTATTTAATGATCAACTATGGTATAGGTTTACACGACGACTACCACAGAAACCCTTCGTCTCTCAGTTCTTTTTCAAGAAAAGACTCTGTACTTTTTCAACAAAAATCACCTCTTCCTCCTCTGTGCTTGAATCCTCTGTACTTTTTCAAGCTTCTCCTCTATAGTCTATACTTTTTCAAGCTTCTCCTCTATACTTTTTCAAGAAGCTTTACCACCTCCAGATCTGAAGACGTCGCCGACAATTATTTTTTTCGGCTCCAATCGAAGTGTTTGAATCGTATTGACCGAATCCGACATGCACCCCGCACTCGCACCCATCCCGATGTCGCGTCGAGACGGGTTCGCCTCCAAAAATGAAGAGTCCGCGCAACTTAGGCTATGCTGGCTAATCCCAAACCAACAAAGTGCATTCATGTAGGGAAGACAAATCACTTATGCATCCATGATCACCAATGAAGTTTTAGATTGGAAACTCAAAAGTGGAGAATTTGGGATCTTATGCGAATTAGACATTAGAGAAGGCCTTTGATCAACTAAATTGGTCTTATCTGATCAACATTCTGAAACAAATGGGATTTGGTGATAGGTGGATTAGATGGGTTTTTTTTTTGCATCTCAACAGTGATGTTCTCAATACTAATAAACACAAGTCATGTGGGATTTTTCTTCTCCCAAAAGGGACTAAAGCACGGAAACCCACTATCTTTTTTCCTCTTTATTTTGGGTTTGGAGAGCCTCTCCAAATGATGGCAAAGGCAAAAGAGCTACAATGGATCCAAGGGTTCAGGTGGGCAGGGATCCTTCAATATCAGTTAATGTATCTCATTTGCTCTATGCAGATGATACTCTAATTTTTTGTGGAGAAGATAGTCAGCAAGTCTGCAACCTCAACACCACTCTCATGGTCTTTGAATCTTTTTCTGTTCTTCATATTAACATGATCAAGAGCATAATATACCTTATCAACGAGGTTCAAAACCTAGAGGAATTAGTTGACATCCTAATTTGTAACATAGGCTCCTTTCCTACCACTTACTTGGGTCTACCATTATGTGCAAAATTCAAATCCCCTGAGATTTGGAATGGAGTAATTGAAAAGATAGAAAAGAGACTAGCTACATGGCAACTTCAGTATCTATCTATGGGAGGAAGACTAACTCTTATCAACAGTGTTCTGGATAACATTACTTATTGTATGTCTCTATTTCCACTGTCAAGCTCAGTCCTGAAACAAATGGATAGGCTAAGGAGAAGATTCCTTTGGGAAGGAAACAACCAAACTTACAAGTTCCCTTTGGTGAAATGGCAAAAAGTCACTCAGCCCAAGGCTCAAAGGGGATTGGGAATCAGGAACCTACAACTACACAACAAAACTTTGCTCTTGAAGTGGCTTTGGAGGTTTGGACAGAATGAGGCAGGGTATTGGAGGGATATAATCAAAGCCAAACATGGCATTTTTGATTAATGGAGGCCAATGAGGAGCAGGGATACACATGGTGTAGGGGTCTGGAAACACATTAGCAGTCTCCAAAATGACTTTTTCCAGGGCAATTGTAGCATTTTATCTGGTTCCTACCACTTACTTGGGTCTACCATTATGTGCAAAATTCAAATCCCCTGAGATTTGGAATGGAGTAATTGAAAAGATGGAAAAGAGACTAGATACATAGCAACTTCAGTATCTATCTATGGGAGGAAGACTAACTCTTATCAACAGTGTTCTGGATAACATTACTTATTGTATTTCTCTATTTCCAATGTCAAGCTCGGTCCTGAAACAAATAGATAGGCTAAGGAGAAGATTCCTTTGGGAAGGAAACAACCAAACTTACAAGTTCCCTTTGGTGAAATGGCAAGAAGTCACTCAGCCCAAGGCTCAAAGGGGATTGGGAATCAGGAACCTACAACTACACAACAAAACTTTGCTCTTGAAGTGGCTTTGGAGGTTTGGACAGAATGAGGCAGGGTACTGTAGGGATTCAAAGCCAAACATGGCATTCTTGATCAATGGAGACCAATGAGAAGCAGGGATACACATGGTGTAGGGGTCTGGAAACACATTAGCAGTCTCCAGGATGACTTTTTCCAGGGCAATTGTAGCATTTTATCTGGACATCCATTCATAAGCTCTGTCTAACTCAAGATAACCTTAGAAAGAAATGGATCATCCTCATCAACAAATGCCACCTCTGTGGAAGTTTAATGAAATTGTCAATCATCTCTTTTTACACTACCCTACAACAACTAACTTGTGGCATTTTTTCCACACTCTGTTTGGTCTTCAATAGGTTATGCCTTTCTCCATTAAAGATTCCTTTGCTAACTGGATAGGCTGGAGAATTAACAAGACTTTGAAAAGGCTATGAAGGATGATCCCAACAGTTATTTTTTTAGAGTCTTTGGAAAGAAAGAAATTGCAGAGTCTTTGATGGAATCTCAACTCCCACTAGGCTAAATGTTTATCTACTCTCTTCAGTTGGCACTTTCTTTCCCTGGTAAACAGTGTGGATAACTCTTTGAATTTTGTTAGTTCCCTAACTCTAGCATAGTAGGATTTTGGGGATTTCTTTTATGGCAGTTTACAAATTTTTTCTCAGCTAGCTTCATGTTTAATTTGTTTTGACGCAACTCTTTATTTTCCTTGTAACTTTGCATCTCCTTGATGCCTTTCTAATACTCCCTCTGCCCCAATTTATGTGACTTCCTTTCCTTTTTAGTCAGTCCCAAAAAGAATGACACATCTTCATATTAAGTAACAATTTAAGTATAAAATGTCTATTTTACCCTTAATGAAATGATTTATAGCCACACAAATTTCTATCATTCATTTTATACCACAAATTTCTATCATTCATTTTATACCACAAATTTTAAAAGTCTTCATTTCTTTCTTAAACTTCGTGCCGAGTCAAAGTACCTCACATAAAATGGAACGGAGGGAGTATAATTTAATTACTTCACTAAAAAAAAGACAAATTGAAATAGTGGTAGTAACTTTTAGTCAACAGAATAATTCCTCACTGGGTATGCTGTTTATAATCGTTGATATTTTTTTGGTTCGCATATTCATTAAGGATATCCTATGCAACATTTTTTATGTTTCTCTCAACTTTCAGCAACCTTCTAAAACTCAAGGTGGTGAAGTATTTTGAGTGTGCTTATTTTGAAAGCAAGAAATATACTTAAAAGAGCACGAAAATAGTAAATTGTCACTTGAATAGTGGTTGGTCATGGAAGAATACTATGTTGGAATCCACAATCCCCCTAAAGCGATCGATTCGGTACTTTTTTTTAGAATGGTAAACTTTACTTTTATATATCCACAGGTGTACTACAACAAAGTGTAATCCCCCATCACAAAAGTTATCTCGTTACAAAATCTTAATAAATCTAATTACAGCTAGTCAATTACATTAAAAACATCTTTTGTACTATTAACTACTTGTTTACACCAAAACTAGTAAAGGCCTAAGTTGTCTGTCTTATCTTCTGTATGTTGCTCTTTTTGCCTTCAAAACATCTTTGATCTCTCTCTTTCCATATCATCTTCCATCTCTCCTCCTGTCTTCCTGCCTTCCTGCATTACCATCATTGTTTCAACTTCTTAGCACTTCTTTAATTCTCCCAAGTTTCACCCACCTGATCTTCCTCTTGTGGATGAACATTTGCCATAGCTGGTCTGTCCATTTACAATGCAAAAAGAGATGGTTGACTGTTTTTATTTGTTCTTCACGTAGATAGCATCTAGAGTATAGGTTGTGTTTCCTCTTGTTAAGGTTTTCATGCGTGAAAACTACTTCCTTTGCCAATAACCATGTAAAGTAGTTTACCATAGAAGGAACTTTGGTCTTCCAAATCATTCTCCATGGCCATCCTATCTCTCGAGTATTTGTTCCTATCAGATCTTTGTAAGTAGACCTAATAGTGAAATTACCTTTGCTATCCACCTTCCACACCAAGTTGTCCTCTTTTTCTGTAAGGTTGAGATTTTGAGGGGTTGTGTTCTGAAAATCTGGTATAAAGGTCACCTCCCAGTCATTTAAATTCCTTCTTAGATGAAGATTCCAACCTTGTCATGTCCATAGTTCAACCACAATAGCATCCTGGGCCTGACATAAGTTGCTTCAGAGGTCATTGTCCACACCATATATCCTTCAAGAAAGCCACATTCTCTCCATTTCTAACATTGTAACTTGTTCTTCTTGAACTAGTTGCCATAGCTTCCTGATGGATCTCCATACCTCCATACACTACAATTATAGGGAGTTGTCCTCTATCATCCATCTATCCTGCATGCCATATTTTGACCTGATCACTTCTTTCCATAAAGCTTCTTCTGGGGATGCAAACTTCCATAACCACTTCATCATCAGACTTTTGTTATGTCTGTTTAGCTCCCTGATGTTTAAGCCCCCTTATTTCTTACTTTCTAGTAGCTCCTCCCATTTCACTAGATGATATTTCTTCTTGTCTTCACTTCCTTTCCATATGAAGTTTCTCCTAAAAACATCCAGCCTGTCAGTAGCACTGTCTGGGGTAGGAAAGAGTGACATCATATCCGAAGGAATAGATTCCATTACATTGTTTACCAAAGTGAGTTTGCCACTTGAGGATATGTATTGGCTTTTCCAGTTTGCCAATCTTTTCTCACTTCTCTCTATCACACCACTCCATATGTTCTTGGACTTGCTCTTAGCTCCTAAAGGCATTCCCATGTATGTGGTTGAGAGTTCACCCACTTTTTTTAAAAAAAAGTTAACTGGTATTATAAACAAAGAAGTACACCATGTAGTGAACTCCTGTAGTAATTACATCAAAAGTATGTAGGGTTTACCAAAAAGAATCTAAACACCTATCTTCCTCATAAACTATCTAAGAATAGGGTGATGTCCCCTAGATCCTTGGGAATAGAATGGATACTAATGTTTGCGTAATCATCGACACAACTTTCGATGCAAGTGTCTACGATCGTGCAATAGTATAATATCCCAACCAAGGGTTGGGGTCGTGTCCCAAAGGAGTGGTTTTGAGAATTAATAGAAAAATAAAATTAGTTCTAACTAGTCGTAGCTAAAAACATTAACGACTAAAAGCATTATAAATTAAAAGGGGTGACACAAAAGTGTCAAATATCAAATGGGGGTTTTGACACAAATATAGCAAAAATAGTAAAAATAACAAAGAAATCTATGAATGAGAGCAGATTCTTGGGATGTGACCGTAATATATATTGGTATAAATCATTGGGTACATGCTTTTGATAGGAAATTTGCAAGATAATAGTGACTAGGCTAAGCTTTAGATGGAAATAAGTTCCCTCTCGAGTAACTTAACCCGTTCCAAATGTGTTCCTCTCAGACACCCATTTGCCGCATGAAGGCCAGCCTACGCCTTACCCCACTCACTATTTCGAGCTTAGTGTTAAGATATGGGACTAGGGTTCACCCTCTCGGGCTGAACCTCATGTCGACACACTCTTTAGGCCATCAATCTAGTGGTCTTGGTTTCGCGACCTCCCCCTCGGGCAAGCCGAAA
>NW_006238970.1:98334-105013 GCF_000226075.1 Solanum tuberosum | reverse complement strand
CTAAGCTATAACTCTCAACGAGTATTTATAGTTTTCAAAAATTTATGCTGCAACGGGTCATTCGGTGACATTAGTCGAAATCACCGATCAACTCGACGATTCGCCCTTCTTCTGGTTCATCGCCTTTTGTGCTTTGCCTTCAGCATGTTTGTGTCCTGGATCATTGGGCGGTATATCCCTGTTTCGCGGAACTGTTCGGCGACACGCCGACTGCTCCTTTCATCGCTTTTTTGATCCTCTTCCTTTAGGGCTTCACGTACTGGAACAAAGGGCGGAGTATATCCCTTCAGCGACTCGCCAAGTGTGCTTGGCGAAGCTTAGGCTTCAGTTTCTTTGTTCTTTTCAGCCATTTTGTTCCTTTTTGCGCGTAAGTGTCCATGGTTTCACTCAAACTTCAAATACTTGAAACTTTAGAGTTTTCATCAGATATTGAGATAAAATAAGCGTTTGAGGACACTATTTCTATTAAAATAAAGCCCTAAATGAGTCCAATTTGTGGACTCATCAGATACACCAAAAGTAAAAGGTCACTAAACAATTCATTTTAATGCTTTGGAAAGAGATACTCTTGTTCTCAAAACATCTCTCATTTCTCTCGCAGGCAGGGACAATCTTCCATCTCTCCTTGTGTCCTGACTGATTTTCATCTCTATTCCAACATGCTAGGACTTCTACAGTATTTCTAGGCATGGTCCATGTGATACCTCTCAGGTTAATGAAATACTTCCATAGTTTCTCAGTCACTTTACATTGCAAAAAAAGATGGTATATTGTCTATGTCAGATTCACAAAAGAAAAACATCTGGAGCATAAGTCCTTTCCTCTTTTCATTAAGTTATCCTGTGTCAGAACAGATTGTCTTGCAATAAGCCATGTGAAGTAAGCCACCGTATGTGGTATCTTCCCTTTCCAGATTATCTTCCAAGGCCACAACTCCTTGGTTTCAGTTGAAATGTCTAGTAATTTGTAGGCTGATTTCACCTTGAACTTGCCATCTTTCTCCAGCTTCCATGTCAATTTGTATTCCTCATAAGTGAGGTTCTTGGCTTGTTCCAAGGTATTATAGAACTGAGTCATTCTCTCCATTTCCCAGTCATTGAGGAACCTTCTAAAAATCAGGTTCCATCCTTGTTCATTTCTGACTTCTAAAATTGTAGCCATTTTCTGCTGATTGAGAATATAAATGTCTGGGAACTACTGTCTCAAAGGTGTTTGTCCCGTCCATATATCATTCCAGAATAAGGTTTTCCTCCCATTTCCCACATTAATCACAGAGTTACTCCAAATTCTCAGCCACTGATTTCTAATAGTTCTTCATAGGCCTACACCATAAGGAGCATTAACCTCTTTAGTAATCCATGGTCCTTCCTTTCCATATCTTGCAAAGACAGTGTCCTTCCATAAGCTCTGATCATCTGTTGCTAGTCCTGAGAGCCATTTTAGCAGAAGGCTCTTACTGTGGGCTTTCAAATTTTTAATTCCCAGACCTCTCTCTTTTTTGTTGGAAATAACAGCATCCCACTTAACCAAATGAAATTTCTTTTCCCCTTCCCTATTACCTTGCCAAAGAAAATTTCTTCTAATTGTGTCCAGCCTCTGAATGATCTTTCCAAGCATAGGGAAAAGGGACATCATATAGGTTGGCATGGCATCAAGAACACTGTTGATAAGTGTGACTCTACCACCCGAGGATAAGTATTGACTTCTCCAGTTAACCAACTTCCTTTCACATTTTTCTACCATATAGTTCTAGATGCTCAAAGATTTACTCTTAGCTCCCAAAGGCATGCCAAGATAGGTGGTGGGAAGTTCCCCTATCGTGCCACCTAAGATGTTTGATAGGGGGCTGATCTCTGTTACTTCATTCACAGGATAAATAAAGTTCTTTCCCAAATTGATATGGAGTCCAGATATTGCTTCAAACAAAATGAAAATAACCCTTAAGTGTTTCAGTTGTTCACTTTCTGCATCACAAAATACTAATGTGTCATCAGCATATTGTAGGTGGGAGATAGACACTCCCAGTGAATCCCCTAACTCACTTTGAAGCCCCTAATTTTGTTATTAACCTAAGCAATCTTCAGCATCTCACTTGGACCTTCCATAGCTAGGATGAATAGAAAAGGAGAAAGAGGGTCTCCTTGTCTCAATTCTCTCTCAGAGGAAAAGAAGCCAGATGGTGAGCCATTGATCAAAACAGAGAACTTCACTGTGGTCATACAAAACCTCATCCATTTTATCTATGTGTCCCCATCCTCCTGAGTGTGCTCCACAAATATTCCAGTTCAAGTGATCATAAGCTTTCTCTATGTCTAGCTTGCAAAGAATTCCTGGGACTTTGGATATGGTTCTCACATCTACACATTCATTAGCCACCAGAATGGCATCCATAATTTGTCTACCCTTTATGAAGGCTATTTGTTGATCATCTACTAACTTTGGCATAACCCTCTTGAGTTGTCTTTCTGTTAGGATCTTTGAGATGATTTTGTAGAAACTCCTACTTAGGCTAATTGGCCTGAAATCTTTCAATTCAGATGCCCACTATCTTAGGAATCAAGGCTATAAATGTGGCATTAAAACTTTTCTCAAAATAGCCCTGATCATGGAAGTTCTGGATGGCAGCTACCACTTCCTCCTTGATCACTTCCCAACACTGTATGTAAAAGGCCATTGAGAAACCATCAGGGCCTGGTGCTTTATACCCTGCACATGAGAACACATTGTTTTTTATTTCATGTTCTTCAAATTGGCCTTGCAATGCAATATTATCCTCTTCACTGATCATGAGTTGGAATCTAGGATTGAATTGAGGTATCCATACTTCTTGCTCACTGTATAGTTCTTGGTATAATCTAATTATTCCATCTTTGAACTTTTCTGCAAGATCTTCAATGTTTGGCATTGTATTGGGTATATGAAACTCTTACACAGTTTATGTGCAAAGCAGAAACTACTTCAGAGATGTTGAAAATAACTATGAGAATTAACATTTGTTCCCATGTGGCACCACAAAACACTAGAGTGTCATCTGCATATTGCGGATGTGTTACCTTTAGATTATTTCCTGCTATGTATCCCACTTGAAATCCTCTGACCCATCCTCTATTTTTTGTTGTTTGTATGAGGTTGCTTAGTCCCTACATGGCAAGGATGAAAAGGAAAGGGGACAGTGGATCCCATTGCCTTAAACCCCTACATGAGGAGAAAAAGCCGCATGGACTTCTATTTATCGAAATTGAAAATTTTATTGTGTTGATAAATTGTTTGATCCACCTAAGCCACCTTGAACCAAAACCCTTCCTTTGTAGCATATTCATTAAGAAGTCCCAATTTAGGTAATCATATGATTTCTGGATGTCTACATAGAATCCCTGCTTGTTTGTCTCGAGTCTACACACTCATTTGACACCAGCACTACATCCATGATCGTATTCCTTGCGATAATTCTCCTTGATAAAGCTTGTACCCCCCGCGGGCTGTCTCAGATAGATCTAGATGGATGCTTTGTTGTAGATGAGTTGTAAAACCGCCTTGATAATATACCCTGCCCTAAAGAATACACATTGACAAAAAATAAGAGAGAATTATGGTATAAGCAGGTTACTGAGATCTCCAAAGCGTACTATTTTATATTCTATCTATACGATTGACGGATTCAGCGGATAATGGAGTGGGACCCTCCATAGCATCAGGTGACCAAGTATGCGATCATATCTGTGTAAATTTCCCAACAGCACCAATAAAAAGTAAAATACAAATAAGAGTTATGGCATTCAATCTCATATTGCAAGAAATCAAAGAATTTCTGGGGGCAGTAGCACGAGCAAAAATGGTTGAAAAGTCTACTGTTTGAAATAGAGTAAAACAACCCAAAATCCCAGGAGCTAATCCAAAATCACCTACTTGATGTTCTTGATGAAAGCCATTTGTTGCCTGTCTACTAGCTTATGCATCACTCTTTTCAGCCTTTCTACTAGGACCTTCACAATGATTTTATATACTCCCCCAACAAGTCTTATGTGCCTAAAATCATTAAGCTCCATTGCTTTTACCTTTTTTGGAATTAATGCCACAAAAGTAGCATTTATGCTTTTCACAAAACTCCCCTCCTTGTGGAAAGCCTTGATTGCTGCCACTACCTCATTACTGATAATGTTCCAACAGTGGCTGAAGAAAGCCATTGTGAAGCCATCTGGTCCTGGTGCCTTGTCCCTAGCACAAGATCTAATGGCATCTATGATTTCTAGTTCTTCAAGAGGGGCTGTCAGCATATTGTTGTCTTCTTCATTGATCATGGGACAATCTCTCATATTCAGGTCAGGCCTCCAATCTTCAGTTTCTGAGTACAGATTTTCATAGTACTCAATTATCACCTTTTTCACCTCTTCTGGTTCAGTCACTAACACCTCATTGATTTTTAGCTTATCAATTGTGTTAACTCTCATGTGTGTATTAGCTATTTTATGGAAAAATAGTGTTTCTATCCCCTTCTTTGAGCCAAGTTGCCCTAGATCTTTGCCTCTAGGTTGTTTCCTCATGGTTTGTTATACCTTCAAACTCTGAAATGAGTGCCAACTTAGAAGCTATCTCCCCTCCCTCCAAGCTTCTTTGATCTTGTATGATTTCAAGGTCAGCTAACTATTTTAAGACTTTCTATTTTTGTTGTTTCAGATTACCATTGACTGCTCTGCTCCATTCTTTCAGCTTGTCTTTCGAGGCCCTCAATTTTGATACCAGGATGAAATCAGGTTTGCCATGAAGGTTGAAAGATTCCCACCAGCTCCTTTTCCTGTCATTGAAACCATCAGTATTTAACCACCAATTTTCAAATTTGAAGTATGACTTGGTCACCTCCCATTCTCCACATTGTAGAAGTATTGGAGCATGGTCTGATACTATCCTCTGCATCACTGATTGTTTGATGTTCCTGAAGGTTGAATCCCAATCCTCTGAGAATAGGAATTTGTCAAGTCTAGCAGCTATGATGTATCTCTCTCCTCTCCTCCAAGTGTAATTTCCACCAGCTAATTTTAGGTCCATCAATTCCATATCCTCTATAAACTCTGAGAATTGTGTCATTGATATGTTGATTCTATTACAATTGACCTTTTCAGATTGATGGGTATATGACTGTGTTAAAATCCCCACATAACACCCAAGGGCCATTGATTAATCCCCTAGCTGCCCCCAATTGCCACCATGTTTCCTCTCTTTCTATAGTGTCATTTGGTGCATACACGCTTGTGATGTGCCAGTTAAGTTCAAAATTCAATCTTGATAAGCTACAAAACACTGAGTATTTCCCCACACTACTAACCACCCCTTCAAAACTTCTTTTCCCACATTATGACAATCCCTCCCCTTGTCCCACTTGCCTCCAATTGCACATGATCAACTCATCTGCTACCGCATATTTCTTTGACATAGTTTGCAATTTCCCCTTCCAGTTTTGTTTTCTGGAGACAGTCTCCATCAGCTTTCCAGATCTTCAACAAATTTCTAATCATACTTTTTTTTCTCTTGCAGTTTAGCCCCCTTACGTTTCAAGATATTATGTTCACCTTCATTGATCCATGATGGCCAGATACCCCCTTCTACTCATAGTACCATTACTCATGAATTTGGTGTCCAGTTGTAAACTTTTCAATTCTTATAAACCTTTTCTTTTGTTGTTACCCAATTCACTTTATTTTCCCCTATCTCCTTGTTTATTTCTCTCTATCTTCATCAGCAATTCCTTTACTTTTCCATCACATCCCTTAAAATTAACTCCACACTGAGTCTTAACTATATTTTGTTGTATCCATTCGGATATTGTTGAATCGGGTTTGCTCTTCTTCTGGGAATTGGATTTGCAATGGTACTGCATCTTCTATTGTTAGGTTATGATTATCTTCTATTTGTTTCCCTCCCCCCCCCCCTTTCTCCTCTTTTGGGAATTGGATTTGCAATGGTACTGCATCTTCTATTGTTAGGTTATGATTATCTTCTGTTTGTCCCCCCCACCCCCTTCTCCTTGTTTTTCATGTGAAATCTCCTTTGAGTTTCTTGTCCGATGTGCTCCTACAAATTCTCCTTCCATTGTACTAATTTTGCTTGGGCTGATTGTTCCATAGAGATTGCCGCAATTTTGATATTAATTATGGTTAAATCTTTGCCCATCTCTGCTGTTTTAATTTTTTCTATGTTATTGGATCTTTGAATGGGCCCAATACCTCTTTCTGACCCATACCCCTTTTATCTTGCCTTTTACCCACTGATTCTTTTAAAGTTGGCCCCACTTTGGCTCTTGCCTCTTCACGTGAAGTGCCCACCTGCCCCTCCACAAATTTGGGTTTTAAAAAGGGAAAATTGTATATAATAGCAAACTATTAATTCAAATTAAATGCTATAAATATAGTTTGATTTAATTGTACCTCATAGCAAATTGTTACTATTTCACCTCTCTCCTGTGAATCTCGCTCGCCACTCTCGTTCTGTCCCTCGCCTCTCTCGTTTTTTATACAAACGCAAGTGTATAAAGTGTGTTTGTGTTTGTATAAAGCGAGAGAAAATTGTATATATACATATATTTTCGTTCCCCTCTCTCCCCTCTCCCAGATCTCGCTCGCCACTCTCCCAGATCTCGCTCGCTCACTCGCCTCTCTCACTTTATACAAACACAAATGTATACATT
>NW_006238970.1:83410-96156 GCF_000226075.1 Solanum tuberosum | reverse complement strand
AATTTGAAATTTGAAATTTGAAATTTGAAATTTGAAATTTGAAATTTGAAATTTGAAATTTGAAATTTGAAATTTGAAATTTGAAATTTGAAATTTGAAATTTGAAATTTGAAATTTGAAATTTGAAATTTGAAATTTGAAATTTGAAATTTGAAATTTGAAATTTGAAATTTGAAATTTGAAATTTGAAATTTGAAATTTGAAATTTGAAATTTGAAATTTGAAATTTGAAATTTGAAATTTGAAATTTGAAATTTGAAATTTGAAATTTGAAATTTGAAATTTGAAATTTGAAATTTGAAATTTGAAATTTGAAATTTGAAATTTGAAATTTGAAATTTGAAATTTGAAATTTGAAATTTGAAATTTGAAATTTGAAATTTGAAATTTGAAATTTGAAATTTGAAATTTGAAATTTGAAATTTGAAATTTGAAATTTGAAATTTGAAATTTGAAATTTGAAATTTGAAATTTGAAATTTGAAATTTGAAATTTGAAATTTGAAATTTGAAATTTGAAATTTGAAATTTGAATTTTGAATTTTGAAATTTGAAAACTTAAGCATTATTTATTAGCTAAAAATGTTATTGAAAAAAAATCAAATAAACTAAAAATGTTATTAAATATCATATAATTTCAATACAAATAAATAAGTATATAAAAAGTAAAAAATCCCCCGTCCCGTCCCGTCCCCCCAAAACCCGTCCTGCCCGTATATATAGTGGAACGGGATGGGACTTATTTTTGTCCCCCCAATCCCGGTCCCGGCCAAATCCCCCCAGCCCCGTCCCCCGTCCCGTCCCGTCCCCCTTCGTCCCGTCCCCCAGTCCCCGTTCCCGTCCCCTTGCCAGCACTACTGTCACCGATGAATGTGAATCCATCACTGGTCACCTCTACTTCCTTGGGAACGGCGCTGCCGTCCCCTCTCACATTAATTCTGGCCCAGTGTAGATGATTTTTTAGCGATGTCTCCTCCTCCGTGTCAATGTATCCTCCACAGAGATTTCCAATATCTTGGAAAAACTTTTTGGACCATAGATTCATGGGTAATGCTAGTAATCTGATGCAGACCCAGTCTCTCGTGATTTCCTCTGGCCAACATCTAGTGGTTGGCTTCCACCAATCCAGATCTAACTTCATCTTCTTCCAGGGCCCGTCAGAACATGCTCTGCCGCTTTTCTCGTCGGAAGTTCAAACAAAAAGTGCCCATCATTGATCGAAATACATTGACTTCTATTGCTGATTTCTAGGAGTTTACAAGCCCATCTCCTCACATCATTCAAACTGAGAGTTTCTTGTCCTTGCTTTTGGAATTTTCAGACGATGCATCTGCCCAGGATGTCGTTCTCTTTTTGTGATGTTTCCCCGATGATGTCGATGCTTTTGGTTGTGTTCTGCGTATTGGCCGTCTCCGCTGCCTTCATCATCCATCTGCTACATTTAATAGCTTGTTTGTATGATTTCCCCTATTGCACTTTCTCCTTTCTGTCTATCCCATGTGCTCTGGCTGATTCACAAGTGAAACCAGCTATTTTGTGTGATATATTCCCCCTGCCCCCTTTATTATTTGTTTCAGGTGTAATAATGATTGATCTGCTTATGCCCTGAGTGGCAATGAAACTGATGTATCTCCCCTTTTCATTGTATTTAAGAGTGCAATATAACTCAGCAAAGTGGTCCTTCATGCTCCACCTCTTAACTGCCCTCCCCTGTACTTTTGAAGCTTCAATAAATATGGCTACCAACCATCTCAGGACCTTAATGCTGATTTTGACTCTTCTCATCTGGTATTGGCTACGCTCCACCCATTCGAACCAAACTTCTGCGCCATTCTTAAATCTGGCAATCTCATAAGACTTGAAACCTGCGTTGTAATAGATTCTCTCGTTCCCCGATTGATGTGCTCCGGCTGGGTTGCCGGATGCACCCATCAGAACCCTAACTAAAAGTGCTTTGATTTAAGAACTGCCAGACCTTGGGTTTCATGCCTGGGAGCATTTAACTCAAACTAATTTGCTTATTCTTTTTACTTGCTATGTTTTAGATAGTTTTCCCGATTTGGTACTGTTAGTCCTTACATTTGTCAAGGCATGTGTGATCACTTTTGTTTCACTGTGTGCCAACTAAGTTTGAGATAGATTGCGCTATGTTAATCATGTTCTATTATACAACTCAATTACCTATTAGATTTTCTATTCTCGTGGACTATTCTTTGATTAATGACCTTAATTTTTTTCCCCCATTTTTGCAGGTTTTAATCATGAAAATGCTGAGCCATCCCAATATAGTTAATCTTATTGAGGTGATTGATGACCCAACAATAGATAACTTCTACATGGGTATTTCTTGCACATTCCTATTCCTATAAATCCTTTCTCATTAGATTTGTGGCTTGCTATGTATATTGAATCATATTTTGGTGAATAGAAAGAGGGAAATCCAAAATGCTAAGCTTTTCTTTCTTTTCTTGGTTTGAACAGTCCTTGAATATGTGGAAGGAAAATGGGTTTGTGAGGGTGCTGGTCCAGCAGGTGGTCTTGGAGAAAATAAGGCACGGGCATACTTGCATGACACAGTGTCCGGCTTGATGTATCTAAATTCTCATGTATAACCACATTCTTCTAGTAATTCTTTGGAAGAAACAATTTTTCGCTGTTGATCTGTCTCATGTTGCTGTATTTGTGGCATGACCTTTGTGCGCATTTTTTCCTAATGTAACTGATGTTAAAGACATCATGAATCACCAATTTTTTATAAGGGCATTCTTGAAGTCATACATTTTCAGATAACTCCACTTCTAGTTATGCCTTGGGTTATTGTGTTATCCTTGATTGACTGTCGAGCTATCTTCTAAAGTATTGTCCCACTTTAACTAAATACTTGGAATCAAATTACAGGATTGGTAAGCTATTCTTTTTTTCCATGCTCTATTTCAATGTGATTAAAGAATGAAATGTTAACCTTTACTCTCTCCATTCCATATTAAGTTAATTTCTGAGGTGTTTCACACCTTTTAAGAAAAGTAGATTAAGACATAAATTTAACCTAGTTTTCCATTTTTACCCTTATTAATTATTGTCAAATTTATGATTACAATAACAAAATATTAATTAATCACTAATTCCAATACTAACTAATGAAGGGTAAAATTGGAAGAACACTCTAAAAGTAGTCTTGAAAACTGAACAATTAAGTTAATTTGAAAAATGGAAAATGCCTCAAAATTTAACTTAATATGGAATGGAGGGAGTAATGTTTAGGTTGTTTGGGTTATAATAGAACAGGTGAAATTGTCAACTAATTTAATTTTTGAGGTGTTTCACACCCTTTAAGAAAAGTAGATTAAGACATAAATTTAACCTAGTTTTCCATTTTTACCCTTATTAATTATTGTCAAATTTATGATTACAATAACAAAATATTAATTAATCACTAATTCCAATACTAACTAATGAAGGGTAAAATTGGAAGAACACTCTAAAAGTAGTCTTGAAAACTGAACAATTAAGTTAATTTGAAAAATGGAAAATGCCTCAAAATTTAACTTAATATGGAATGGAGGGAGTAATGTTTAGGTTGTTTGGGTTATAATAGAACAGGTGAAATTGTCAACCAGCAGCTTGAACTAAGGAGAAATGCTCCAAAGGGTAATGGTTTCAGAATAAATAGTATGATCTGAATATATGCCTGGAAGTTTAACTAACATAAGAAGAGTAAAGTTGAGGTAAATCTGTGATCAAACCTTAGTGTGAGAGAGCGTAAATCCTCAAATATTTGACTGCTGCTAGGCTAAATGGAGTGACATGGTTAGCAGGGATTCATATAGCCGACGCCTGCTAAGTTGAAAATGAGGTGTTTTAGTAGTAGTAATTGTTTGGATTTTCAACTAGGATTAGTCTCCTCTCCTCTACAAGTGGCCTTTTGCATTAGAAACTTCTTATGTGAGCCTCCTTTCCTTCCTGTTTCCTTTTCTCTGGCAAGGTAGCTAGTTTGACCTGAATTATGATGATTTTTTTCAGTTGTCAAAGACTAACATGACATTGTTCATTTTAACAGTTGCTTGTTGAGCTAGTTGTAATCATGTGATAAGGTGCCTATGAGATTCATTGCAAAAGGAAGTCGCTTAACTTAAGGTATAAGGAATTCAAGGAACCAAGTGAAGGGTCACTTTTCCTGCATGATATGATTACCATGTTAACTGTCAACAACAGAGTTGAAACCGTTTGACACATGCATTTTCCTTAGATTACTTAAATTATGCATCAGTAACTTTAAGGTTTGCATACCGCTATATATCACTGATAGATTGCAGTAATGTGCTTTATGTAGTTTAACATCTGTGTTTTTCTGCTCTTGAACAGAGTATAATCCATGGGGATATTAAGCCAGACAATCTTATAGTTACTGCCTCTGGCAGAGTGAAGATTGGTGATTTCAGCGTCAGCCAAGCTTTTGAGGTATGACTTTTTATCAACAGTGATTTTCTTCAACTTTATTAATTTAAGAGAAAATGGTCCAAAACCCCTCCAACCTATATCTGAAATTCCAACTACACACTCTAACTTTACGGGTGTCCTATCACCCCTCTGGACTATTTAAAAATGAAATAAATAACTCCTGAAATGCAGAGTTTAACAGAGAGTGCATTCACTCTCTTTGAGAGAGTGAGCTGACTATTTTTTTTTTCTTTTTGATCATTTTTTCTCTTTCTTTTTTCATTGTTTTCTTTCTCTTTCTTATTATCTAAACTATTTTCCTGTTCTAAATTTTGCCATGGTCGGAGTTTGAAGATTTTCCGGCAACCTTTTTGGAATTCATCTCCTAATTAATTCTTAATCTTTGTAAAGAATTAATTTGTAATCTAAACCAAACCATCAAACTTTTCTTCTCTTGATAAGGTTTTGTGTCTTTACATAACAATGTTCTTTACTTTTTGAAGAAAGATACTTCTTTTTTACTTTTGAATATAAATTCAACTACTTTATATACTAAAGAGGGTTTAGATTAAATTTATTTGTTATAGAAGACTAAACTTTGTATTCAATTTGATTGACAAGACAACAAATATTTTTTGGGTTAAAACTTTGAGCAGGTGAAGAAAGTGAAAGAGTTAATGGTGAAGAGATGGAAGGTGATAAAGGCGAAAATCAATGATTAGATCTCTATTCAAAATCCGCCGCCATAGATTGAAGAAAAGGATGGAGGAGGCAGGGTTAAAGAAAAGGATGGAGGAGGCGGCAAGTCTACATTTCTCTACAACTACACTAGGTAATTAAATCTTCAACAAAAAAAATAATCTCCCAAGTTGGATTCAAATACCTCAATATTATTGTAAATCGAAACTTTCACAAAGAATTAAGGTTGAAAAATAATTGAGGAAGAAAGGATAAAGAAGAAGGAGAAAAAATAATTAAAAAAGATTAATTGATGAAAAACACGTGTCAAGTGCGTGTGTTTCACCACAAGACACATGAGTGGTTATAGCGTTTTAAGGGGTTATTTATTTCATTTTTAAATAGTTCAAGGGGTGATAGGACACCCGTAAAGTTGGAGTGTGTAGTTGAGATATCAGGTATAAGTTGGAGGGGTTTTAGACCATTTTCTCTTAATTAAAAAGAGAAGAAAATATGCTTTTCTTCAGAAATTCTTTTTTTTTGGGAGATTCATATGCAAGTGTTTGTTTGTGAGCATTTTTTTCTTTCCTTTGATTTTTACATATGAGTGTGGCTTTTGGCCTTTCAAATTCACGTGCTTCCTCGACTTGTACTCCAATAGAATATGTTAGTTATTATATTTCTGTAGTTCTGTCATATCTATTCTTCACTGGGGGATTTTTGGTGTTTTCCCTGCAATTAGCTGTGGATGACCATGATCTGACTCCTCTCCAACTTGTTATCCAAGCATTATCTGTGTGAGCTGTTAGATATATGCGAGACTATATTTATCTCATGGATCATTGGAGCCATTCAGCAACATTGTTTGCTTGGAAGTCTGAGTTGGGGTGCTTCAACCTGCCTGCTTTCTCCGTGTTCTTTTGATATATACTTTTGAAAGAGCTTGCCCACAGTTATTACTTGGAGAAAAGCTACATTTTCCTTCTGTGGGTGTTCTTATGGCCTTGGAAGGGTCTGAATGCTGGGATCTCCCTCGGGGAAGGGGAAAGCATGCTGCCAGCCCCTCCAGTACCAAAATCCATCCGAGGACTGTTTTTGTCCTGGAGCTGACTCTGTGATTTGCAGAATAGGTGGTTATTGAGAAGGATGGTCATCCTCTAGTAGTTATTGCAGGAGGGAGTGGTTATCCAGGTTCAGTAGTAGGAAAGAAATATCTAATCCTCCTTTTCCTTTCAAGAGACGGCAGGTTTGAATGAAGCCTAAATGCATCCTGTATTGCCATCATGCCTAAAAAGGGAGGGGTAGCGTGCTCAAGGACTATAGGCCTATTAGCATGGTAGGACCTTAGGAAGCATCTATAAGATAATTTCTAAAGTGCTTTCTAACTGACGAAAGAACGTGTTGGATTCTGATAGTATACTTCCCATAATGCATTTGTACAAGGCAGACAAATTTTGAATGGGGCTTTGTGGCAAATGAGGTGGTTAATTCTAAAAGGAAAAAGGGAGAGCCAGGAATTTTATGCAAGTTGGACCTTGAGAAGGCATATGATCGCGTGAATTCGGTATTTTTGGACTACATCATGATGTGAGGAGTGGGGGGTTAGGGTACAAGTGGGTCAGTATCTCTACAGTTAAATTCTCAGTCATGGTAAATGGTTTTGTGGGTTCTTCGCCAACTCAAAGGATCTGAGACAACTTTAGCAGGAGGCTTTTGGAGGGGCTTTTCTGTTTCTACCGGGCAACAAAGCATTATCAGGCTCAACCATCTTCTATTTGAGAACATGCAAATGTGTCTCAACTGATGGCAGCCTTTAGCCTTTGTGTACTTTATGAATATTTTGCATATCTGTTGCATTTGAAGGCCCTAATAGGAGAAGAATCTCTTGATGCTGTTATATACATCCTCTAGTTTAAACTTTTGAGCTCTTAGATTTAGAATAATTGGGTTAATTTAAGTTATGTTTGCCATTATCTTAAGTTATGTTCTTCTTTCTCTTTCCGTTAATGGCTACTTTGTTTGTAGGATGATGATGATTCACTTAGGCGGTCTCCAGGCACTCCTGTTTTTACTGCTCCTGAGTGCTGCTTAGGTTAGAATCTCGGGGGTCCTCCAATATTGACATTTATATAAAAAAATTACTTACTGAGGTGGTTTCTTATTATTACTAATATTTTTGGTTGAGAAAGGTAACAATATACTGAATTGGTTTCTTTGTATTAATAGGACTAACATATCATGGAAAAGCTGCTGATACATGGGGAGTGGGTGTCACCCTTGACTATATGGTGTTGGGAAAATACCCATTTCTAGGAGACACACTCCAGGATACATATGACAAGGTAAGGATCAACTCTTGTTGGTGATGTATATATAATAATATCGCTAAGCCCTTAGTTTTCCAGTTCTTTAACAACCTTTGCATTCTATATTCCCAGATAGTAAATAACCCCAACTCTCTCCCTGACGTTATGGATCCTCTGCTGAAGAATTTGCTCGAGGGCCTTCTCTGTAAAGGTTGGTCTATTTGCCTATTGTATATGATTTTGAATTTCTGGGAATATACTTTTCTTAATTTTGTCATTTCTGTTGCTCCTGGTTATCCTAAAAAGTAGTGTGTCATGCAGATCCGGTACAAAGGATGAATCTCCAGAGTGTTTGTGAACATGAATGGGTTGTTGGTGATGAAGGTCCCATCCCTCGGCATTTATGTTGGTGCCAGCGGCAAAAAATGCTCAAGGAAGTATCAGATAGGAATGCAGAGGATACTTTCACTTGATAACTCTTGAACAGAAAGATGTTCTGTGAGTGATGGAATGGTAGCTAGTATAGAGTTATACAAGCAAAATAACATAGGATAGTAGAGAATGAAAGAATGAATGGTTGAGTAAATTCTGAGCTCGAATAATCTTTTCAATCAAATCCCATATCATGGAATCAGATATTTTCCCATTAACTAAATTTTGGAATATAAATCAGTCTTAGCAAGCACTCTATTTATTTGAAAACTAAATAGATTACTAGAAAAATTTATTTGGAGCATAAGACTTTATGTGAGATTCTTTCAACAATGTAATTATTTTGAATATTAAGGAGTCAGTTTCGAATCTTTATATTGGATTGGATTAAAAGTAAGAAAAGATGGTTGATTTCGTTGAATCAACTGTGGAATATGCTCTTGCTCACGACTCTACTATTTTCATTTTTCGTATTAAAATTTGTATACTGAAAGGCATAATATGAAGGATTTTTTAGATGCATATATATAATTAAAATGTGTATAAATTATATTTTTTTTAAATATGTGATGCACAAGATAAAAAGGTAAAATAAGCCATAGTAATGAATGCCATTATAATAGGTAAAGATAATTAATCCAAAATTCACTAACCCAGTTTTTCCTTTTTTAACCCCCCTGTGACTATTGAGTCAATAGGTGTCTTAGTTAATTGACTATCTAAATTTTTATTTTGTTAAAAAGAATTTGATTTCTTACTTTAAATTTTTCTCCCCATTTCTTCTTCCATACCCCCATATAATTATTAAAATAAATAAATATTTTTTTTTAGAAAAAGAGTCTAAAGGAATTATCTTACCTATTCAAAAGGTTGATTTGAGTATTATTCTCCATCGTTAAGGAGTCGTTTGGTAGGTGTATAAGAATAATGTCGAATAAAATATATTAGTAATGCTAGTATAGGTTATGATAGAGATTATTTCTTATGCATTAGTTGGTTTGGTGTATGTTTATTTCTTATGCATTAGTTGGTTTGGTGTATTAAACATAACATGTACTGGATAAAAAAAATTTAAAAGTATTTATTTACACCTCCACAAATAACTGATTGAAAGTATGTGAAAAAATGTTTTTCGTGACAATTATATCTTTAGCCATGCTAATGTGTGCATTAAAGACTCTTGCATTGTATTTATTAGGGGTGTACATGACCGGATTGGTTCGAGTTTTTCAAATATCAAATCAAATCATTTGTGTCAATTTTTTAAATTTATAAACCAAACCAAACTAATAAAACTCAGGTTTTTCAACATCGGATTTTTTCAATTTGATTCGGGTTTTTCAAATACCAAACCAAACCATTTGTGTCGAATTACTAAATTCTTAAATCAAACTAAACTAATAATAAACCTCGAATTTTTCGGTAAAATATTCACACAAACATACAATTAACTTGTGCTCCAAATATTTCTTTAGTTCAACCAAAATACAACTACCTAAGGTGTTTTTAAGAAAATAACACAAAATAACAGATGAGTGATGATACTAAAATATTCAATAAAAAATAATAATGAAATCGCAAAAATAAATATTGCAAATTAATAAGTGATAATGAAAATTATCAAAATTTTAAAAATACTAAATCATGCTAAAATAAGTCTAATAAGTATTAATTACATGATTAAACATTAAAAAAAAAAAATTAACACAAGTATAGTCGATTTTTTTTTTCAATGCCAAACCAAATCATTAATCGAGTTTTTGATTCGATTTGCGGTTTGATTCAATTTTCGATTTGATTTTGTACACGCCAAACTTATACCTGGATTTTCCATTGACTACACATAAAATAATATCAAATAGAGTGTATAATTAAATCAAGATACACATATTAAAAAAATATACGAAGCAAGATATAAAAAATAAAAAGTAATAATTAATACATACATTATTTTTCTAATGCATTATGCCAAACGATCCTAGGATTCGAAGGAATTAAGTTCAATTTACGAAGATGTAAAGAAGGAATGGAAATATAGTTAGTAGGAAATTCATGCGTAAATGATAGGAACTAGATGAGGTACTTCTAAAATGACAAACTAATTGTTAGATTAGTTAGTGTTTGATTGGTTAGTATTTGAAAAGAGGCATAATATAAGTGTTTATTTAATTTAAAATTAAAAAGGTTTTCAAATTCAAATAAATAATTATTAATAATACACAAAAGTTTGTTCTTAAAGAAAATTCTAGTTATTTTTTTTAAATTCGAATCTCATTGACTTTTAAAATCGTGGAGTGATTCTGCTACAATCCCTGCAGACCATCAGTTCAATGATACTATTATTCATGTTATTTCTTACTTTTTTGGATTTCAATTTACTATAGTATTTGTTATTTCTTTTTCTTCAGTTTTCATATTAATTGTTATTGCTATCATTATTTTTACTGTATTTTTATTTTTTTTGCTACATATTTGATATATTTTACTTGAATCGATAGTCTATTGAAAACATCTATATGTATCTTTATAAGGTAGGAATAGGATTGTCACCTTTATCTTCTCCAGATTTCTCTTATGCGATTTTACTATGTATGTTATCATTATTGTTGGCATAAGTAAATATTAAGAGGTTTTTTGAAAATATACTAAGGGCTTGTTTGGAAAGCCAACCTAGTAATTGGATTTGGTGTAATTGGGTGTAATTACACTGTTTGTCCTGTTTGGTTGGACATGTAATTGGTGTAATTGGCAGCCGGCAGGGGATAATTACACTCTTCAATTCACAGGGAGGGGTTGTGAATTACTGTAATTACATGATGTAATTACCACCTGATTACTTTTTAATTTCTTCTTTTTATTGTTTTATTTTATTTTTTTATTTCTATTATTTTAAGTTCCTTTTTTTTATTAATCTAAAAATTTCTAAAAGTTTATTTTTTATTTTATATTATTATATTTCATTCTCTTCTCATTCTCAACCTTACTTCACGTGGTTCTATGCAATTTTTTCGTATTATCTAATTATTTATGTCATGCTTATTTCTCTCATTAGCATAATTTTATTAGTATTCTAATTTTTAAATTAAAATATCATTTATTGTTAAGTAAGGTTATAGACTTGCGTTTTTTTTTAAAAAATAATCATATTTATGTATGCTATGTTGAAATTTGCGATAAGAGTATTATGTTAAATTTTTTGTTTTGAATTTATAACTTATGTTATATATTCAGTTTCATTTGTTTTAGTAATATTGAATTCATTGTCAAACATTTTAATAATTTATGACATTTTATTTATAGATTAATCTTTTTATCAAACATGCATTTCACGATGTTCGTAGAAATTTCATACTTTTAGTTTTTATGATCAATTCAATTGAAATATATTAATTTGAAAATATATAAAACAATTATTTTTTCATAATATTAGTTAAGAACATATGTTTATTAATTAATATATATCTTAAATATTTAATTTAATATCATTTATAAAGTTTCTTATTTGTCTAGTATAAATTTTAAATAATTAGTTTTTATTTTTAAAATTTTGATATAATTTTATGATTGCAATTGTGCATCCAAAATCCAAATAGAACATGGGTAATTAAATCGAGGCAAATAAATAGATCAATGTAATTACTAAATTATATAATTACTAGGCTGATAATTACTATCCTAGTAATTACACCAATTCCAATTACCAGATGACTTTCTAAACACACCTAAGAGAAAATGACTAGTTGCCATCAAAAGTAGACCACTCAATTCATATTTGGCCCTTAGAGTATCTGTTAAGTGATATTGTTTGCCTGCCCTTTACTAGTGGGGCCTTTATTATTATATTTATATATATTTAGAAATAAAGGAGTAAGTAGCTGACGTTACTATCAATTCATATTTGACGGAAAGTTGTTGTTTGGAAAAAAATTGTTTCTCGAAATTCGATCTTATCCTAAGTTACAAGAGATGATCCAATAAGGGAAAATAACTTATTGGTCCAATTGTGTGCACCAAGCAAATTAATGTCAAACATAAATTGTGCATATAAATTTTTATTTTTTGTCATTTAATTAAATACTATGTATTTAACTATTTACATATTCATAATGCATAATATAAAGGCAAGTAAATTTTGTTTTAGTATAATTACTTGCAAATCATATAAGAGAAATATATTATATTAAATAAATTTTTTTGCGACGAAGTTATCAAGAAAATATTTAGAAAATTTTAAGTATGAGATTCTCCATTTGAAAAATCACCGTTCAATTAACTTGATTCGAATCAGATGCTCGACTATCTTTAATGTGGAGTCATTACTTTCCAAAATCGGATGCTCAATCAATATATTTGTATGTTATTACTAGTTCCCAATATGAAAATATTCATCTAGATTGCGCAAGTGGTAAAAATGGGTACTTCATGAGCATTCATAGTTTCCATGTTATACGTTTTATCATTACATGTATCTTTACTTGAACTAATTGTAAGTAGGACATGAACTTGATTGTATATTGAAAAAAAAAAGAATAATATTTAAAATTAAGTTAAAAACAATTATTTAAGAATTAAAATAGAATTAGAGCATGTTCATTTTTAAAAATATCAAAATCCTGTGAACAATTTTTTTTATTTGAAAAGTGACTATCTAAAATCAGATTATTATTTTTTAGTATGTCCAAGCGGGCCCTGACTATCTTTTTTGTGTAAATGTAGAATCCGGATGACTATTTCCCAATCTAACCACCTTTTTTAGTGCTCTTCCCAATATGTAATTGATGCCACTTGAAGTCCACTCTTTTAAGATGAATATTTTAAAATTAAATTTTGAGTATTCAAATATCATATAAAGCTTATTATTAATTTTTATATATATATATATATATATATATAT
>NW_006238970.1:79615-81181 GCF_000226075.1 Solanum tuberosum | reverse complement strand
ATTATTAATTTTTATATATATATATATATATATATATATATTATTTTTAATTTTTTTTAATTTTTTTTATTTTAAAAAAAAATATTAATCTGATAAATAAATATTTTAAATATTAATTAAAGTATATATAATTTAAATTTCAAAGAACAAAAATATGTAAATTTTAGAGTTAAGAGCTAATTACATCATCTCTACCTTTTTTCAAATTACAAAAATTCCTTAAATTTGGTAGAATCCGGATACATTCCGATATATCGCGTTCCAGTTTTGGATACATCTCTCAACATCCTGATAAATCTCATCTCAGTTTCGGATACATCACACAATGTTGCGATACATAGCGTAAAGTGATAAATTCGATCGATACATCGCGTAAAGTGATGCATCCGACTAATATATTGCGTAAAGTAGCGTTCCAATACATCATGTACGTATTGATACATCACATAAAGTGATGTATCCGACTGATATATCGCGTAAAGTGATATATCCGTGATATATCGCGTAAAGTGATGTATCCGATCGATACATCGCATAAAGTGATGCATCCGACTAATATATTGCGTAAAGTAGCGTTCCAATACATCATGTACGTATTGATACATCACATAAAGTGATGTATCCGATCGATACATCGCATAAAGTGATATATCCTACCGATACATAATGTAAAGTAGAAATTTTTATAATTTTTTCAAATGATAAGAAAATTTTAGAAAATATAATAAAATAAATCGTGTATTTTCCTAAAAATATCACAAAAATTGAGAGACAAATTATATACGCAAAAAGCTTTATCTAACTAGTTCTCCAATGTTCTCTCTTTCCCTTGGGTTGACATTCTGGATTAGGTGTTTTTTCTTTTCTTTACTTTTAAACCAGCTTAGGGTTAGTAATGTAGAAGGAAATTAAGGCTAAATGATCTAATTTTTCAACGAAAAAGAGTAAAAATTACTTACGAACTATTTGACATAGCACATTTACCGTTCGTTTATTTTTGAAATCAAAATGAATTATTCTTGCCGTTTATGTTTTGGACTACAAATGCCTTTTAAATGTTATTTTTCTCATTGAACCTGACGTGGTAGTCTACCTAGGCAGGCCAACATGACAAAACTTCCTTCCCTCAATAATGTTATTCTTCCTTGCTAAGCCCTATCACCAGAAAATATCAAAAATATATAATTCTTTCATTGTTCTTGTTTGAGTTTTTATCTGGACTTAAAATCTCCCTATTCGATCACCTACAAGTTTCAAATTTACCTAACTCATGGTGTATTTGGTACGAACGAAATATTTTTTGGAAAATGTTTTCTAATTTTTTTTTGTTTTGTTGGCTTAAATGTTTTGGATTTTTTTTTTATCAAATCAACTCATTTTCCTCAAATTAAGGAAAATGACTTCCATTCAAAAATTAAGAAAAACATTTTTCAATACTCTACTTCATCCTTTAATATCATTTTTCTTATCCTACCTCGTACGTATCCAACCCTCCTCATCCAAAAAAAAAAGATTTTTTAATTTTTTTTTTTAATTTCAAATATATTTATTGATGATCCCAAATCA
>NW_006238970.1:35578-79385 GCF_000226075.1 Solanum tuberosum | reverse complement strand
CCCCCAAATAAAAAAAATTGAAAAATATTTTCCTAGGTCAGATCTCAAGATTGAATTTTGGAATGGTCATCAACGTCTTGTCCTAGTTTGGGTGTCAGGGTCGGGTCCTAGATCAATTATTGGGGTTGATTTTCGAATTAGAAATTATTTTCCTAAAGAGTATTTTCTAGTCTCAAGCCAAAAATAAAAGATATTTTGTAGAAAATATTTTTCATTCACCAACCAAACATTAAAAAATATTTAAAAATATTTCTACTCACCAACCAAACATGAAAATATTTTGTAGGAAAATATTTTTCTCTCCTACCAAACACACCCTCAATCCCTCCATCAAGAAAAAATATTATAAGTGAATAAAGTATCTTTTAAGGTTGATGAAACTCCTTTTTTCTTTACTTTTCATTGCATAATCCAACCTTTTTCTTCCTTTTCCTTTTTTCTTTTTTTCTTTTTCTATCTCTAACATGTAATGAATCCCCACCCAAAAGGAAAAAAAATATTACTATCCAAACTGCACCACCTACCTCAATTTCTCATTTAGTTTTGTGGATAAATATCTACATCTCTATATGTGATATGACCTCTTGAAGTGACGCAATTAAAGTTAATAATGTCTTTTTTTCATAGGAAAACTTGGCTATCAACATTTTGTATAGTTGATCCTCATATACATTTTTCTATATTAAATATTGACATTTCAACCTAATAAATATTTTACAATTTCAAAAAGTATAACATGAATTGTCTTTTATCCATCACAAATTTCAAATCTTAAACAATATCTATGACATTTTAGATAAATTCATTAATAACTTCTATTTCTTCCTAAAATGGAAAAAATCAATTTCAATACATCTCATCTCCCTTAGTAATCAACATTCTCTGTCTCAGAATTGGCACATTTCATTATTATTTAATAACCATCTTTTGTATTATATCTTGCGAGAAGAATGCTATGTCATTAGATCGACAATATGAATTTCACGCATACTGCCAAATTGTAGGTCAATAAACCAATATATTTTTTCCAACTAATAAACAATAAAAAGAACTTAAGTTCTTAACTAATTGATAATAACTTTTATCCATATGAAAAAAATCTTAATAACTTGTCCAACAATATAAACGACGCCAATTTGTGATGTATCAACTTCATGTTGGGATATATACTATTAACCATGTGTTTAGATATAATATTTATTATAAAATAATTATTATTCATTTTTTAATAGATTATATATTTGTTTATGGTGTCTGCTTACTTATATAATAGATGATTCAGAGTATAGAGTTTTAGCTTATACACAGAAAATTAAATCATTGATTCGTATAAGTATAAAGTTTTTTTGTTCACAATCTAAGATGAGAATTGGACATGTCATCGGTATGATTGTAGCACAAGATTATATGTAGTTTATCTTGATTATGAGAATGATATAGTTCCAACTTCTTGTGCTAGTGTATTTTGTATGTATTGAACGGGACCAAGTAGATATAGTTGCTTTAAACTGACTGACAAAAACATATTCTCTAAACTATTAAATCTACTTATATTCTTAATCCTGATATAACTATTATGATCTGTATATGTTAATTATCGTTTTGATTTATTAAAAAATGAGATTTTAAGATGGGTCAATATGCCTGGTAAATTGGATGATGATAATATATATTGGTGAAATAATAAGTTAGTTGACAGAATTCATGTCTCGATATAGAGATTGATGATATGCCTTTTTGAGAAGCTTATAAGTTTTCATCATGTCAAACCTTGCAAATGGATTTATGAATTCGACACATGAAATAAGTTAAGCAGTGCTCTAAAGAAAATTGTTCATTGAATTAAATTTGTCAGTAATTTAATTTATTGATTAGTATATGTAATCATAACATGGAGAATTACATATGTGTTTAATGAGGAATTTCGAAATATAAATAGAGGAGTGCAATTACAAATTTCTAGTGGAATGATTTGTAATTTATCCACTAGAAATTTGTAATTTATTATACTATGAATAATTCAAATTGATTATTTGTAATTATTCAATAATAGGAAGCCTCATTAATTAATTTTGTGGTCCCTACCATGCCCATATTTAACTAGAACTCAGAATCTATTCTAAGGGAAAAAGGGAGAAGTATGTGTCTTTTTCTATTCTAAGGAAAGAGAGAAGTATGTGTCTTTCTCTATTCAAAGGAAAGGGAGAAGTACATGACTTTTTCTATTCTAAGGAAAGGGAGAAGTGCATAACTTTTTCTATTCTAAGGAAAGGGAGAAGTACATGACTTTTTCTATTCTAAGGAAAGGGAGAAGTGCATAACTTTTTCTATTCTAAGGAAAGGGAGAAGTATGCGTCTTTTTCTATTCTAAGGAAAGGGAGAAGTATGCGTCTTTTTCTATTCTAAGGAAAGGGAGAAGTATGCGTCTTTTTCTATTCTAAGGAAAGGGAGAAGTATGCGTCTTTTTCTATTCTAAGGAAAGGGAGAAGTATGCGTCTTTTTCTATTCTAAGGAAAGGGAGAAGTATGCGTCTTTTTCTATTCTAAGGAAAGGGAGAAGTATGCGTCTTTTTCTATTCTAAGGAAAGGGAGAAGTATGCGTCTTTTTCTATTCTAAGGAAAGATCGTGTGTTTTCTCTCCTCCTTGGACTAAGAACAAATCTCTATAAATAGGGATTCTTCTAACTCTTCAAAGAGAATAAATTTTCTATACGATACTTGCCCACCCAAGTATTGAGAGAGTTTGGAAGTGAACTTGGGATCACTGTAGAAGACCCCAGAACTGTCGTCTAGTTTGTGGACTAGCTTATGGATTCGCTCGAAGGTTCTAGCTTGTCGACTAGCTTGTGGATTCGCTTGAAGGTATCTGCTCACGCTTCAATATGTAAATCTTGAATTAAATTTCAGAAAGTTTATGTGTTCTAGCATAAACTATGTGTTGTCTATTATTCATGTAATCAATATGATTTTGGTATGCTTTCACTGTGCATATAGTTTTCCAACACTTCATCATCATCAAATTGCACCACAAAACAAATAAGGTATATTTGTTGGATTCTTGAAATATGGAGTTTGAAGAAAACAAATATGGGGAGAGAGCAAATAGAGAGAGTTATAAGGCGGCAAAGAAGAAGTGGAAACTAGCAGTTACAACGGTCAAAATGACAACATTTGAGCGTTTGTATAAAGAATTACTGGACAGAGGTGGATCATATAGAGAAATGATCACTTAAGGTATTGATCTGGAAGTTATATAGGCTCACCAAGGTAGGAAGAAGAGAGATAAATCAAGTAAAGTAAATTAAGGACGAAAATAACACAATATTTGTGGGAGAGGCACACATTAATTAAAAAAATGATAGTCATATTTCCATAAACTCTTAAATGAAGACGGGGACATGTGTATTGTATTGGGTGATTTAGGATATTCAGAGAGTTGCCATGATTTTGGATGGTGTAGAGGTATTAAGTTTGAAGAGATTACTTGTAAAATGAGGAGGGGGAGCGCAATCGGGCCAAACAAGATTTCAATGAAATTTTGGTAGAACGTCAATGATGTATCATGTAAGTATGGACTGACTGACTGAGTTGTTCAACATCAGATGTCTGAAGAGTATAGGTAGAGTACAATGATTCCATTTTAAAAGAAAAAAGGGCGATATTCAGAATTGCAACAAGTATAGGTATATCAAGCATTAAGTCTTACGATGAAAAATTTGAGTTAGGGTGAAAAGGGGTGTGTCTATTATCGAAAACTAATTTGAATTTATGTCGGGACATTTAATTAGAGAAGCCATTCATCTTGTGAGTAGATTGGTGAATTGATAGGAAGAGGAAGATAGACTTATATGATTTTTATTGACCTAGAAAATAAATAAAAAAAATGCAAGGAGAGTTTTATATAGATGTTTAGAGTCTAAAAAAATATTCGTAACTTAAATTAGGGAGATTAAATATATGTAAAATGAGGCTCAAACACAAGCGAGGACGATAAGAGGTGACACCGAGTCCTTCTTAGTATTGATGAGGTTGCATGCGGGATCAATGCTTAGTGCATTTTTATCTTCCTTGGTGAAAGATGTACTGGTGAGGAATATCGAAGGGGACATTCGTTGGTGTATTCTATTTGCAGATGATATAGTATTGATTGATGAGACTTGGCAGGGTTGGCGATAAGCTAGAGGTTTAAAGACATATGCTGAATCAACAAGGTTCAGATTGAGAAAAAATAAGATTGAGTACTTAGAGTGCAAGTTTAGTGACATTATTCATGGGAAAATATAGAAATAGGGATTGATACTCATGTCATCATTAGAAGAGAAAATTTTAAATATCTTAGGCTTATGTAACGACCTGATTACGTCGTTAGGGAAAAGCCAATGGAGAAAAAATTGGGGTCAGAAAACTTTTTGGTAGTAACTTGGAATTTCCTAACTTAGTTCAGATTTGGACGAAATCGGAGTTAGTAAGGTCTAGGAAAATCTGGTAACAAATGAGAGATCTAATTATGATTTCGATCATATGAGTAGATAACTAAGACGTTAAGGAACCCGTACGACTTTACGGAATTGAATTCGGGTGAGTAGAACTCTCGAAACTGATCTTAGCGTGAAAGGGTATTTCCTGAGGGACATGGGATGAAGGTGTGCTGTGAAATAGAGGTTTGGAATTCTTAAATTTGCTCACTGGTTCCGTGCAAGCCGTTGTGGCGGAATTATTCCCGCCAGGGCGGGGCAGCTGTAGCGGGATTAGTCCCGCCATGGCGGGGCAGACGCGACTTAAAATCGGAAATAAACCCCAAAGACGTTTTATTCTGTACTTTTTGACTTTGAGAGCTAAAGAACGACCCCATGTGTTTTCTTGACGGTTTTCCACCATTCATGAGGCTAAAAGTAAGGTTTTTACTCTCCGAATCCATTTTTTGGATCCGTAGAACTGAGTTTCTTGGGTAATTATCGATGGGGAAGGGTTTTGATATGTGATTTATGGTGGAAGAAACCCTAATCTGGGTATGAGGATCAAGGGTTTGACCTAGGATTGATATTATTGATTATAATTCGGGTAATTAGGCCTCGTTTGTTGATCCTTGCGTTAATTGTATGTTCTTAGACCACGAACAAGCGGGAAGAATCCGAAAAGGGAAGATTCAAGTGCCTTAGGGGATTCAAGCTTGGATTCGTAGGTAGGTGATGGTTGTGTATTTCATGTTGGTATGATATATATTTGTAATTGCTCATTATAATGCATGTATGTATGCGAATGTTGCATTATTGATCACCCTAATCGTAAATGAGGACAATTGAATAATTGTATGCCATGAATCACCTCTTGTTGTATGATTGTGAGAATATACATTGTGATTGTGATTGTGGTTTGTTGAATGGATCGGGTGTTGCGTTCCAACACACTAACTTGGATCGGTTGCCACATTCCGGCATAAACATGGGATCGGTTGCCACGTTTTGGCATAAACATAGGATCGGTTGCCACGTTCCGGCATAAACATTGAATTGGGTACCACGTTCCGATTTGCTAACAGTTTGGGTGTGGGTTCCATGAGAAGACCATTGAATTGGGTTCCGTGAAAGGACTATTGAATTGTGTTGTGTATCTACTTGTGATGATTACATTCATATCTAATGATGATTGATATTGGAAGACTGCATGTTGCTCTAAATTGATAACCAATGTGTATTATTGAGAACGTGGGATGCTACATTAATCCTGAAAAGATGACTAATTGTATATGTTCGGAATATGCCTATTTTATAATGTTGTGGTTACTTGCACGTGTTTCACTTATTGGGATAGCCGCGTGATCCTACCAGTACATTGTGGTTGTGTACTGATACTATACTTGCTTGTTCTTTGTTGAGTACAGGGCATCTTTAGGCGGCTATTGATAGACCTCAGCTAAGTGACTATTGATTGTGACTAGATTCAAAGGTGAGCCAGTTCTTTCAGGCTGCCATAGATCTCTCTTGTTTAAGTCCATTCTTTTCGAACTCAGAGTATTTATTTAAGGTATTTTTTTAGTTTCGGGGTTGTTCCCCTTGTTCTTAGACTTGTCGTTAGTAGAGTTTTGGTACAATGACTTTCAGGTTCTAGGGGTTGTTCTTCCGCATTAGTTTGGTTAGTTGTTTGTTAAAACCTTGGAGCTTATGGGGACTCCATTTTTATAGTTCATTTAAACATGCTTCCGTATCTTTAAATGCCTTAGTTTTGGTTGAGTTGTTTAGTTTGGGTTGTAGTAATGGTTCTCCCACCGGAGGGTTAGTGTGGGTGCCAATCACGACGGTCTGGGTCGTGACAACTTATAACCTAAAAAAATAACAAGGTTGAAGAGGATGTTACACATGGTATTAGAGCAGAGTGGGTGAAATGAAATCTCGTAGCTGATGTATTGTGTGATAAGAATTTGCCATCACGACTTAAAGGTAAGTTTTATAAAGTGTTTGTTAGACAACCTTTATTGTATAGGGTGAAGTGTTGAATGACCAAGAACTCGTATGTATAGAAGATGAAAATAGCAAAAATGAGAATGTTAAGATGGATGTGTGGAAATACCAGGAGGATTAGGAATAAAGATATTTGGGAGTGACCTACATGGTGGACAATATAAGGAAATGGAGATTGAAATGGTTCATATGTGTGAAAAGGAGATGCCCAGATGTCTCAGTCAGAAGATGTGAGAGGTTGGTTATAATTAGCCTGAAACGGGGCAGAGGTAAGCCAAATAAATATTGGAAAAAAGTTATTAGACAAGACATGACATGCCTGTAACTTTTGAGTACATGACCCTAGAAAGGAAGATATGAAGGTCAATGATTAAGGTAGAAATTTAGTAGGTAGTTGCGCGGTGTCTAATTTTCCTTATCAATGTCATTTTTATTTCCTTATACTCCTACTTTTTAGGCTTCATTTGTTTGTACTCAATGAAGGTTTTAATTTTAATATACATATCTCAATGATTTAGTCATTAAGTCTCTTTGTTTTTAAGATATGAATCTTAATCATTCAAATATGTATCTTAGCCATTCATATCTGAATCTTAGTCATTCAGATTTTAATCATTAAATGTGTTTGTTTTTATTATTTTACAATCATTAAATAAGTCTGAGTAATTAAGATCTATAACAAAGTCTTAATATCACTAAGATGTTTAATTAAGAATTGCTATAAAGATGACAATTCACGGCTACTCCATCTATTTTCACCCACCAATATCATCCAAAAAAACCACCACCATCAGTCACCACCACCTACCATCCATGCACAACCACCATCCTCAGCCCAATCATAACCATCACTACCGGCATCACCAAAGTCAATCATCATCACCATTAGCTATCATTTGCAATCATAACTACCAACCATTGTTACATCCACTAATCACTATCGATAATTACCACCACTAATAGTCAACATTATACATCACTACCACCATCATCATTCACCCCCGTCGTTATCTATCAATATCATTTCTCTACTAATTAGTAGTTGCCTGATTTCACGTATCAGGACACTTCATCCAATACTAAGTGCCAACGATCGTGAGTAGTAATATAACCCAACTAAGTAAGTTGGGGTCGAGTCCCAAGGGAGTGGTTCGTAATTGAGAATCAATAGGCAAGTAAGAATATGTTCAAGTCAATCATGGCTAAAAACATTTACGAATAAGATCATAGTTCAAGTTTGGGGTGACACAAGTGTCAAATATCAAGGGGTTTTTGTTTGTATTATCAGCTAAAACAACAAATAGTACGAAAATACGAATATGAAGACGGGATTCTCGGGATGTGATATGATTATGGGCTAAAGTAAACAACCGAGTAATTGCAATTAATAGTAAATAACTGTAAATCGGTGAATAAGCTAGACTTTAGAGGGGGTAAACTTTCTCTCGAACAATTTACCCCGAATCAAATTGGTTTCTCTCGAACACCAATTAGCAGTAATGAAGCACAACCTTCACTTTAGTCCATTCACTCTCTTGAGCTGAATGTGTGGAAAAGAATTTAGGGTTCACTCTCTCGAGATGAACCCATGACAACCCAATACCCACAGACCATCGATTCAGTAATTTTGGTTTTTGAAACCTCTCTCTCGAGCAAGTCAAAAACACGAAGTTAAGATTGTATTTGCAACTACAACCCATTAAATTCAACCACAATTACTGAACGAAATCACTTTTAAACAACAAATAAACTATCAATTAACAATATCCAGTAGTTAAATCAACCCATAATCATATAATCGCACCCCAAGAATTAGGGTTTTAGCTAGACAAAGTAAAAGGTAAAAATTGTTACCAAGTTGTGTTTCCATCAACTGGGTACGATTGATATAGTCTTTACAAAGGTCTAAGATGAAGAATCTTCAACACCCACTTCAAATTTTTTTAAAATAAAAATCTTCAAATCTTCAAAGCTAAGGAAATATTGTCTCTAAACTCAGTTTTAAGCTCTCAAACTTCAAAATTGAAAAATAATATGTTTCAACAAAATATCAGATACTAAGTTAAAAATTTAAACAAGTATTTATAGTTGTCAAAAAGTGTGCTGAGGAGGTTCAGTCGGCGCAGTTAGTTGGGATCGCCGATCCAATTGGCGATCCGTCCTTTGGCCATTTTCATCGCCTTTTTGATTTTGCCTTCAACATTTTCAGGTTCTGTAACTTTAGGCGATATGGCACTGCATCACGGAACCGTTCGGCGACTTGCCGACTGCTCCTTTCTCTCGCCGACTAGATTTTCTCCTTCAGGACTTGGCACTTTGGAACATTAGGCGAGACCCTGGCCGTTCCACGAATCGCCTAATGGGTTAGGTGATCCTCAGGCCTTCTTTCCTTCGTTCTTTCAGTCGCCTTGTTCCTTTTTGCTCAATAGTGTCCATGCTTTGTTCCTCAATCCAAATACCTGAAATTCAAGGATTTACATCATTTATTGGTACAAAATATACATTTGAGGACACTAAATCTATTCAAATAAAGCCCTAAATGAGTCTAAATCCTGGACTCATCAACACCCCCAACTTAAACTTTTGCTTGCCCTCAAGTAAAATTGAAGTTCAGCAATTCAAAAAGGATGTCTCAAATAGTGTTACACAAGATTCAATCATGAATGCACACAAAAAGACTCAACTTACTCATGCACAAATCAATTGTGCACTAAAAGAGTCAAGTTGTGAGTCACCAATATCAAAGAATCTCAAGCTCACAATACTTGCTTTAAATGCAAGTTCAAGCTCAACAATGGTACTCAATTGCCCTCACACAAAGAATGATTCCATAATGGCACACAATGGTTTAACAATTTAAAGTTCCAAAATTAAATGCAACGCTCACACTCACAAAGATGAACACAATGTATGATTTAACCCATAGGTTTGCCCGTATTTTCCAACCAACATTTGTTTTAGCTCACTCAAGATCAAAAAGGTCTTTTCAAGGCTTGTAACGGGGCTGAGTGAAAAGTTATGGTCATTTAGGCTCAATGGCTATAGTCCTCATGAAATGTGGTGCTCACACCACTTCCTTTCCTCTTCCTTCATCAAGTTCATTTGTGCTCACAAGTCATCCCATTATTCACCTTCCATGGATTGTTCGGAATCCCCATGGGTCAAAGGGGGACTTTCTTGCACTTCTTGATTTATCTTCTCTTTTTACCAAACTCCAACTTAGGCTTTTGGCCTAAGTTGGCTATTCAAACAAACCACAAATCATGAGGATTATGGGTATTTAGATCAAGGAAGGTTATGTTTTCATCAAGTTTCTTCCAAGAAAAAGGTTAAGGCTCAAAGGGTGCTCAAAAGGAGTTCACACTCTAACAAGGTAGGCCACAAAATAGGTATAATGTCAAATTGTTTCACACTCTTTAAAGTTGCCTATGATCATATCAAGAGATTGCATCACTTAGTCAACCGGACCAACGGGGCAAATTCTAGGTGTCATTACACATGGTTCACGGTAAGCTCATCACACAAGGCATTGACACCAAAGTCAAACAAGACTCCACACTTTCGCTAGTGTGCAATGTTCATCACAAGAGACTCAATTCTATACTTGGCTAGTCACAATGAGATGCAAATAGTTCACATATTGACTATGCAACTTCATTTGGCCTCATCGTAGCCGCATATTCATTTTTGTTCGATTATGAGCACTATTCAAGTCATCGGTATTGATCAAAACCGATACTCAAATTTGCAAAAGAACAACCACATTCAACACAAATAAGAAGTGGCAATTTTTTTTCCCGAAAGGGTGAAAAATCATTTACATTTAAAACAAGGAACTACAAGCTCAACCATCCACAAAAGCAGTGTAAAAACACAATTATGGCTCAAAACCCAATATATAAACAAAACCAGAGTCACAAAATCACAAAAGGTGGGCCTCACCCCACCACAAATAAAACATTTGTCCTCAAATGCTAGAAAATATCCAAAGGTCAAATAAAATAAGATAGAGAGGGAGGTAAAGAGGAATCCTGTCTAAATAGTCGCTCCATCTGTCGGGGCATTAGTGCTCGGTGCATCACTCTGATCTTGGGCATCAGTGCCCGGAGTCACATCAACAGAAGTAGTAGGTCCACTAGGGGCTGCCACAAGTGTGTTTGGCAAAAAGGTCTGCACAGCTGCATAGAATCCCCGGGTCCATGAAGGAATTAGAGGGTCTCAGGGGGTAGTCTCCCTCTCAGAAATGGGCCTCTTGCCCCTGCTCTGACCTCCAGTTGGAGGCTCTTGCCTTTGTCTTCTTGGAGGATTTGATCCCCTTCGTTGATAGTGATACCCCGTACTCTTTTCTGGGGTGGCATGTCTATATTTGTATTTACCATATCTGCAAAATATCAGGAAAAAGTTAGAAAACCTTCAAACAAAAGCACATAAAAATAGTTGCAGATAGACTCGCCGAACCAGTCGGCGAGTCGCTTAATCTCTTTGGCGAGCTAGGTTGGGCTCGCCGAAAGGATTGGCTCTAAAATTTTGGCAAGTCGATGATAGGAAGGGCCTTTTGGCGAATCACCGACAACTTTCGGCAAGCAAGGGCTAGCCCGCTGAAAGTTACAGTGCAAAAAGGGTTCAGGGGTCCACACAAAACGCGATCAAGAAGTCTTTCGGCGAGTCGCCGGGTGCCTTCAGCGACCTCAGGCTTCTCACCGAAAGTTATAGAGTCCAACAACACATTAAGCATGAAATTAAAGGCGAGATGGGGAACTTCGATGAACTGTCGAGTGGTTCGGCTAGCTCGACCCAGCTCGCCAAATGACCCAACGTGCCTACTTTCAACCCACCATCTCAAATTCAACCCCGCAACCCTCGAAAATAAAATCAAAGCATGCACTAGCTAAATTAAAGCAAGACCCATAACACCCATCACCCCGAGATACTTAGACTTCTTCCTTTTTTGCCAAATTTGGCCAATTGATGACTTTTCCCCTTAAGAAGGACGTCCCCCACTCTATCATTGGGAAAATTACGTCGTTTGGTACAAATACGGGTTACTCAGACTTCACCTAACCAAACTAAACAACATGCAAGCACAACCCCACAAAATTTAAATCATTTCAAAGCACAAGAATACAAAATTTCATCAATCAAAACAATACAGGAAATATTATCAAATTAAAATAGGCATTCAAACATTCTAATCCTATCAGAGAGGCCCAACACATGACAACATGATAACATCATTGCAAATGAGTACAAAATTCTAAAAATAAACTCGGGGTTCGAAAAACCAACCTTTGATGCCGATTAAATAAAGACTGAAGTGCTAGGCGGCAAAGTAATCCCAATCCGAGCACAAATCAATGACTAAAATACTTCCAGAAATGCGAAAATATATAAACTAAGGTGCTGGTGTGAGCTTGTGAAGATTGAAAGTGAGGGAAAATACAGAGTTGGAAGTTTAAACCTTTGGCCTTATAAAAACCGTCCAATTCTCGCCTATTCGGCAAAATTTATCGTGTTCGCCGAACCACTCGGTGACACGCCGAGTGGTCACTTACCTCGCGGAGTTTTACAAGACTCTCAGTTAATGTAGAGGCCCAAACGACGATGTCGATTGTGGTCGCTGACCTGGTTGGTGACTTGCCAATAATTTCCTAGGCTCGTTGAGTTTTACAGACTCCTATGTAAAATTGTCTTGAGTCCAACGACGGTCTGGGTCGCGGTTGCCGACCTCTTCGGTGATGCGCCGATTGGACCTTTGGCTCGCTTATTTGCACTTTTCACTCACTTTCCACACTTTGTCCTGCACATTCAACACACTATTATTGCAAACTTAAAAAGAAAGAAAATAAAACTTGGGTTGCCTCCCAAGCAGCGCCTTAGTTAACGTCGTGGCACGATGCAAGTCCACCTTCAAACCTCATTCTTGGGGTTGACCATAGTGTCACTAGGCAACCCCCATTGTTGTCTCGGGTTTAGATGAGACGAGATATGACCTATTTGGGTCTCCAACTGCTTGATCGACACTGAATGGGAGGTGACGGTCTGGCTAAGGGTCGACACGTCTTCTTTCATCTCTTTCAAGATCTTGTCCAACCCCTCAACTTTGTTGAGGATACGAGAAAACATATCCTCAGACTGACCACCTTCCGAATCCTTTGGCTTTTGGCGCTCGTGGGGAGGCACATACCTATCCTTCTCTCCATCCTTCCAATTTGGATTACGGTCCCTCCATTCACGATCTCGATCTTTCCAACCTTCATCCCTATTCCAACCTTTGGTTACCAACCTGCCTCGGGTAGTTTGAACGATAACCACTGCCTTGGTTGGCTAGGAAATTCACCTCTTCATTATACAAGGCCTTAAACTTGGACTCAACCAGATTAGCACACCCGACACCCACGTCATTGACACTTCGAGCACCAGCTCCCATGCCATTTTTAGATAAAATGTCAAGTTGTGTCATGATCTTGGCCATGTTCTGGTCCCTCTCTTGGTCTTTCTCCATCTACTCTTTGGTTAGTTTAAACGTGAAAGGGGAGACCTGGTCTTCACGGGTATACCACGCCCTGTTTATGGTAGTCATGCCATCCAAGAGCTGAACAACTATCACATAAGGTTGCTGCATCAAACCTCCCAGAGAAAGTTGGTCAGCAACACCCTTATTTACCGAGTCAAGACTCTGGTAAAAATACTGCAGCAACACGTTATTAGGCAAGCCATGGGTTGGGCATTGAAGCACTAACTTTTTGAATTACAGCCAAGTTTCATGAATTGGTTCGCCTTCTAGACGCTTAAAGCTCTGAATGTTGTCCCTAAGAGTCATTATCTTCGAGGGAGGGAAAAATCGCACTTGAAATACGGTAACCAACTCCTCCCACGAAGTGATTGATTCACGTAGCAATTCAGCCAGACACTTGCATGCTTCTCCTATTAAAGAAAACGGGAACAACCTCAATCAGATCGATTCTTGGGAGATATTCTTGAAGAAGAATGGTCCGCATACATCCACGAAGTTTCTAATGTGCTCATGGGGATCCTCATGAGCCAAACCACTGAAAAGCTCTTTTAGTTGCAAGAGTTGCAACATAGTACTCGTGATGTGGAACACCGCATTCCCTTCGGCCGGAGGCAAGCGAATGGCACCAATACCGTCCAGGAGATGAGGGTCATTAGCATGAGGCTCATTGACATCGTTGAGGTTTTTTATATCATCTTGATAGCCTACTTGGCTACCATTGCTGCCATTCACACTCATACTTCCTGGTTTAACACATAAACAAGGAAAACAAAACTAAAAATTAAGTAAGTATCACTATAACTAACAAGAACAAAATTCAACTTAACTAAAAATTCTCAAGTAACACCACTCCCCGGCAGCGGCGCCATTTTGAATTCACGTATTAGGACACTTCATCCAATACTAAGTGCTAACGATCGTGAGTAGTAATATAACCCAACTAAGTGAGTTGGGGTCGAGTCCCAAGGGAGTGGTTCGTAATTGAGAATCAATAGGCAAGTAAGAATATGTTCAAGTCAATCATAGCTAAAAATATTTACGAATAAGAGCATAGTTAAAGTTTGGGGTGAAACAAGTGTCAAATATCAAGGGGGTTTTGTTTGTATTATCAGCTAAAACAACAAATAGTACGAAAATACGAATATGGAGACGGGATTCTCGGGATGTGATAGAATTATGGGCTAAGGTAAACAACCGGGTAATTGCAATTAATAGTAAACAACTGTAAATAGGTGAATAAGCTAGACTTTAGTGGGGGTAAACTTTTTCTCGAACAGTTTACCCCGAATCAAATTGGTTTCTCTCGAACACCAATAAGCAACAATGAAGCACAACCTTCTCTTTAGTCTATTCACTCTCTCGAGCTGAATGTGTGAAAAGGGTTTAGGGTTCACTCTCTCGAGCTGAACTCATGACAACCCAATACCCACAGACCATCGATTCAGTAATTTTAATTTTAAAACCTCTCTCTCGAGCAAGTCAAAAACACGAAGTTAAGATTGTATTTGCAACTACAACCCATTAAATTCAACCACAATTATTGAACAAAATCACTTTTAAACAACAAATGAACTATCAATTAACAATATCCAGTAGTTAAATCAACCCATAATCACACCCCAAGAATTGGGGTTTTAGCTAGACATAGTAAAAAGGTAAAAATCATTACCAAGTTGTGTTTCCATCAACTAGGAACGATTGATATAGTCTTTACAAAGGTCTAAGATGAAGAATCTTCAACACCCACTTCAAATTTCTTAGAAATGGAAATCTTCAAAACTAACAAAATATTGTCTCTAAACTTAGTTCTAAGCTCTCAAACTTCAAAACTGGAAAATAATATGTTTCAACAAAAGATCAGATACGAAGCTAAAAATTTAAACAAATATTTATAGTTGTCAAAAAGTGTGTTGCGGAGGTTCAGTCGGCGCAGTTAGTCGGGATCGCCGATCCGCCCTTTGGTCATTTTCATCGCCATTTTGCTTTTGACTTCAGCATCTTCAGGTTTTGTAACTTTGGGCGATATGGCATTGCATCGCGGAACCGTTCGGCGACTCGCCGACTACTCCTTTCTCTCGCTGACTAGATTTTCTCCTTCAGGACTTGGCACTGTGGAACATTAGGCGAGACCCTGGTTGTTCGGCGACTCCCCTAATGGGTTAGGCGATCCTCATTCCTTCTTTTTTTCGTTCTTTCAACTTCTTTGTTCCTTTTTACTCAATAGTGTCCATGCTTTGTTCCTCAATCCAAATAACTGAAATTCAAGGATTTACATAAGTTATTGGTACAAAATATGCATTTGAGGACACTAAATCTATTCAAATAAAGCTCTAAATGAGTTCAAATCGTGGACTCATCATTGCCACTACCACCAACCATGGTTAATTACTACGGACAACAATTATACCGTAAGATACTACCCACAACCATCATCATTAGTTAATATCATCCCAAATCGATACACACAATCACTATCATTAGTCATCACCCCTGTCACTTATCATATAATTTTTTAAAAATATTTTATTGATATAATATTAGATCAATTTAGCATTTTATTTGAATTTTATAGTTTATATTTTAAACAAAGACAAATTTTATACATTCATATATTGAGAAAACAAAAATTCTTAGCTATATAGTATTCAGATCTTGATTCAACACTTTAATATTCAGATGTGCATTCAGATTCAGACGTCTTAATCTTAATACAAACACTAAAGCGTTAGACTTCAATTTTATCATTACATGTTTTTTTCATCTTCTTTGCTTTTTATTTTGATTATTGTCGCTATTGGTATTCTTTATTGTATTTTTTTCCTATTTGTTTGATATGGTTTACTTGAGCCGAGAGCCTATTTGGGACAATCTTTCTATTCTTATATGGTTGGTATAACATTCTATCTTCCTTAAATTTCACTTATGAGATTTCATTGAGTAAGTTATTATTGATGTATTTCTAACTATTAACATTTTAAAAGAAACTTAGAAAATACTTTAAGTAATAGTTAATGTTAATGGTAAAACTGAAAAGAAGATTGTGTCTCATAATATGCTAAAGTGACATTTTACTTTTGATATTGTGAACTAATAAAAATAAAGTTTATATTTAAAATAATGAACTTAATAAATAAAATAAACGGATGGAGCATAATATAGACAGTAGGTATCAATTATATAGTAGATGACACTATTAAGTAAAGTAGGCATTTTGTGTTGGTAGATGTGAGCATGCAACCTGCTCATATCATTTAAATAATAGGAGCATCCAACTTGCTCATATCATTTGATAATAAAAAATGGTAAATAAAATCAATAACAAAAAAGTAAAAGAAAGTAATGTGTTCCCAAAAAATAAAAACAAAAACATATATTCCCTTCACTTTAATTTATTTGTTTTATTTTCTTAGTCTATTTTTTAAAAAATGCTTTTTTTTTTTTTTTGCAACCTTAATTCTAATGTTTCACCTGAAGTGCTTAAAGTTAAAATTAATGACATTTTTATATATTTTACATATTTTTAATATAGTATCATGAAATTTAAAAATCTTCTTTACTATTTTAAATTTTGTTTCAAATTGAAATAGTAACATTTAAATTAAAATAAGAAAGTATGCAATGCATTACACGTGTAAAATTAATCAATCAGTTAACTAATCCCAAAAGCAAACAAAACAAAAAAGTGTTTACAGATAGATAACAGATCATTATATATATCCCTTTCTCTTGAAATAGACATTTCTTGTACGTACTATTCTTTTGCCTTTATTAAAAGAAAGAAAGTATGATTAGAATCAATTTTTATGTCTTATCTGTTATATAAAATGATAAAATTGGAAGCAATGCAAGAGAACTAGACAAAACAACTATAGAGATAATTTCTTCTTCGTCCTTCTTGATGTATTGAGAAGGTAATCAAGTTCTTGTTACCAAACTTTCAACATCGAAATCATGATACAAAACTTTACAAAGTCTTGTTATTTGTCTGGTAATGAATAATGTGCATCGTTAAAATATTAGTAAGTTTATCTTAGAATGGATGTTGAAATGAATGTGTAAGGAGAGTTAGGATTATGAACGAAGATCTTCAGAGCAAGGTTGTAGTGGTCTTTATGGTGGAAAAAATGAGGAAACCGAAGCTGAAATGATTTGAACATGTGAAGAGGAGATGTACAAATGCCTTAGTAAAGAGGTATGATGGGGTGGCTATGGTGAGTCTTAGGAGAGGTAGCGGTACGCCGACAAAGTATTGAAGATAGGTGATTAGACAAGACATGACACATTTATAGCTTATCGAGTACATAACCATAGATAAGAGGACAGTAACACCTCAAGAATTGGAAAAAGGGAAGAACTTTATGTTTTGGTTACTAGTTGTGTCCTACGAGACTACTCTACGGTTCGTAGTAAGGGTCATAGATGACACTCATATAAATGAGGTTGAGTTTTTATGAGTCTGAGATTTGGACTCATTTAGGGCTTTATTTGGATAGATTTAGTGTCCTCAAACACTTCTTTTGTGCTAATTACTGATGTAAAATCCTTGATTTCCAGCTATTTCGATTGAGGAACAAAGCACGGACACTAATTTGCAAAAAGGAACGAAGCGAGCTGAAAGAAGGAAGAAAAGAGAGCCTAGTGATTGCTAAAGTTCCAGTGTGCCAAGTCCTGAAGAAGAAAATTAAGTTGGCGAGAGAAAGGAGCATTCGGCGGATCGCCGAGTAGTTCCGTGATGCAGTGTTAGATCGCCCAAAGTTACAAACCTGGAAGTTGCTGAAGGCCAAGACAAAAAGGCGATGAAATTGGCTAAAGGGCGCATCGCCGAGTGGGTCGGCGAGCCCAACTTACTGTGCTGAATGGACCTTCGCAGCATATTTTATCGACTATAAATACATTTTAAAACATTAAGTTATAGAGCTTTTATCATTATCAAGTATCTTATTTTTGAATATTGAGTGTTCTGAACTGAGAGACAAGTTTTCTTTAGCTTTGAAGAATTGAAAATTTCCATTTTTGAGAAATTGAAAGTGGGTCTTCGAGATTCTTCAATTTGGACCTTTGTAAAGACGAAATTAATCATACCCAGTTGATGGAAACACAATTTGGTAACGATTTTTTATCTTTTTATGATGTCTAGCTAAAACCCCAATTCTTGGGGGTGTGATCATGGGCTGATTTAGCTAATAGGTGTTGCTAATTATTAGTGTAATTGCTATTTAGAAGTGATTTCAATCAGTAATTGTGGTTAAATTAAGAATTGTAGTTGCAAATGCAGTTCTACCTTCGTGTTTTTGGCTTGCTCGAGAGAGAGGTTTTAAAACCAAGATTATTGATTGATGTTCTGTGGGTATTGGATTGTCATGGGTTCAGCTCGACAGAGTGAATCCTAAACCCTTTTCCACACATTCATCTCGAGAGAGGGAATGGACTAAAGCATAGGTTGTTCTTAATTTTCATACTTGTCGATGTTCGAGAGAAATCGACTTGATTCGGGGTAAACTGTTCGAGAGAAAGTTTACCTCCCCTATAGTTTAGCTTATTCACTGATTTACAGCTGTTTTCTAATAGTTGCAACTACCCGTTTGTCTACAATAGCCCGTAATCGAATCACATTCCAAGAACCTGTCTCCCTATTTTTTTCCGTATTTATTGTTGTTGTTGTAGCTGATAGTTAAAACCAAAACCCCCTTATTTGACATTCGTGTCACCCCTTGATTTACATTATGTCTTTATTCGATAATGTCTATTCCTATGATAGATTCGAACTTATTCATACTTACCTATTAAATCTTAAGCACGTACTGCTCTCTGTGGGAACGATCCCAACTCACTTAGTTGGGTTATATACTGACTAGCGATCGTTGGCACTTAGAATTGGAAGAAGTGTTCTTGAAATGTTAATCAAAATGGCGCCGCTGCCGGGGAGTGGTGTTGGTTAATATTCTTTAGTTAAGTTGAATTTTGTTCTTTTTAGTCGTAGTTGAATCTACTTACTTTTAGTTTTAATTATCTTGTTGCTTGTTTAGTACAGAAGGAGTTGAAGATGTCTTGTAGCAACGGCGAACCAATGGACCACCCTTCTTTAAGCATAATGATGCTTAGGGATAACATCCTAAATATCATTAAATTGTAGGGTGAGTCAATTTATGAGTTGTGGCAATGGTTTAAGAATCTCTTGCAGCAATGCCCAACTCATGGAATTCCAGATAAGATGTTTCTGGAATGCTTCTATAGAGGTCTTGGTCCCGAGAACAGAGGATTGGCTGACCAATTTATTCTGGGTTGTCTAGTACGACAACCCTACGCGATAGTAGCCCAACTCATCGATCGCATGACTGAGACAAACCAAGAAATAGAGAAAGACCACTATTTGGCCACACTACTAACTCAGCTGGATGACATGGCCAAAAAGATATTGGAGGTTGAAGTCCAGTGCAAAAGGAAAGATAGATACATACCCCCTCATGAGTGGAGAAAAGCTAAGGACGATGTGGGTAGACGTGTCGAATAAATGCTCTCAATCATTCTCCAAAAGTTCAATGAGCATGATAGAGTGCTGGAAGAGATAAAAGAGAATGTCAAAATGCTAAATCAGATGATTGCCTCTCACTCCAAATCTATCAAGCTATTTGAGACCCTCATTGGTCATGTGTTGCCTCATCTCTACCTAAGATAACAAGAGGGGTTGCCTAGTGATACTATGGCCAACCCCAAGAACGTAGTTTGAATGAGAACTTCATCGTGCCACGGCATTAACCATGGCGCTTCTTGGGAGGCAACCCAAGGTTTACTGCTTTCTTTTTGTTTTTGGTAAATAATTGTGTGTTGATTATGTAGGTTAGAGTGTGTAATGTGTTTGGAAAGTGCAGATTGGCGAGCTAAATGTCCAGTCAGCAACTCGCTGAAGAGCTTGGCGAGCCCGACTTGGACCACTGTTAGACTCAAGAAATTCTAAGGTTGGAGTCTGTAAAATTCGGTGAACCCAGGAGCAAATCGGCGTGTCGCCGAACAAGTCGACGATCGCGACTTTGTCCACCGTTTGGACCCCCACATTAAAACTCGGCAAGGTAAGTGCCCACTCGGCGTGTCGCCGTGTGGGTCGGTGAGTAAAACTAATGTCGTCGAATGGGCGAGAATTGGACGGTTTTTAAAGGCCAAAAGTTCAAAAGTTCAAAATCTTTCACAGTCCCTCACTTTTCAACTTCCCAAACTCACACCCGCACTATAATTTCCTAATTTTTTGCATTTTTACTACTTTTTGGTCGTCAATTGTGTGTTCGGAGTTGGATTTGTTTGCTGCCTAGCATTTCAACTGATTTATTCGGCTTCTAAGGTTGGTTTTCCGAACCCCGAACTTATATTTAGCAATTTTGACTCATTTGCAATTGTTTTTATCTTAGTGTTGTTTGTTGGTCCTCTCTGATCGTAATTATATGCGTGTGTGCCTATTTTTAATTTTAATATCGTGCCTATAATGCCTAACTGTTGACTTCCCATAATTTTCATGCCTTAAAATTGATCAAAATTGTTGGGTTGTGCTTAAATTGTTGTTGGGTCTAGTGGGTGAAGTCTGAGTAACCCGCACTTGTGCCAAATGACGCGCTTTGCCCAATGATGGAGCGGTTGACGTCATTCGTAAGGGTAAAAGTCGTCAAATGGCCAAAATTGGACAAACTGGGAGAAGTCTGAGTATCCCAGGGGCATGGGTGTAATGGGACTTGATTTAATTGTATGAGTGCATGCTTTGATTTTGTTTTCGGGGGCTACGAGGTTGAAATTGGAGAATGGGGCTGAAAGTAGGCACATTGGGCAGTTTGGCGAGCTGGGTCGAGCTAGTCGAACCACTCGGTGGTTCACTGAATCCCCCTAAATCGCCTTTATTTTCATGCTACATTAGAAGTTGGGTTCTATAACTTTCGGCGAGAAGCCTGAGTTTGCCGAGTGCACTCGGCGACTCACCGAAAGTCCTTCTTGATCGCCCTTTCTGCGCCCCAAACCCTTAAAATGCACTGTGACTTTCGGCGGGCTATTCCTTGCTCGCCGAATGCTATCGAAGATTCGCCGAAAGGTCCTTCCCATCGCCGACAAGTTATTTGTTTGAGAATTTTTTGAGCCAATCCTTTTGGCGATCCCGATCTGGCTCGCCAAAGAGATTCGGTGACTTGCCGATCCGTTCGGCGAGTCTGTCTGCAACTATTTTTTTGTGTTTTTGCTTGAACTGTTTCTCACTTTCTTTGATGTTTTGGCAGATATGGCTAGGACCAACCTTGATATGTCGCCCCCTAAATGAGCACATAGAGTAGTCATAAACGAAGTAGGAACCAATCCCCCTAAAAAGGGAAGAACAGAGCCTCAAACGGGAGGCAAGGGCAAAGGCAAGAAGCCAGTTGCTGAGGTTCCGGAGCACAACTCCGGCAGGGAGAGAGAGTCCATCGACTCCCAGGCTGCACTATCTGAGCCAGAGGATGACCAGCCACTACAGTCCCGACAGACAGAGCTTCGTGCTAGATCTCGTCCTGACTCATCTAGAGTCCCAACAACTACCATTCCTCATATAGCTAGTACAGTCCCAGCTCCGGCACCACCTGTGGCCCTAGTGACACCAGTGCAGGTCCTTTCACGGCTACTTAATAGATTGAAAGCCAATGGGTCGCGGACTATTCTTGAGGAGAAGCTACTATATATACAGAGGGCCTAGAGGAAAAATACTCCAATATGAGGGACACGCTCCAGTACCATCGATTTGAGCAGTTCACTAGGCCCCGAGGCCCCTATATTCCTTCATGGGTCTGAGAATTCTATATAGCATACGGTGACTTGGTACCCAAGGGTAAGAAGAAAGGCAGTGCTTTCAGACCAGTGAAGTCAGTCATGGTCAGAGGAAAGGAAGTAAGGTGTAGCCGTGAATACATTAATACTATACTCAACAAGGGTCTAGGTGCCACAGTGGCATATGAGGGCTTTCCTACTACTCAGTCCCTTGATGATTCAAAGGGATGTCTTGCACCTTTGATTTCCGATACCACCCCGAGGTGGATTGAGGCAGGGGTTCTGAATATTGTTGCTCGGTTCTAGTTTGGCTTCATCATCAGCACCATCATGCCTTCCAAGAACGAGTCTATCCTCCGCCACCCTAAGGTAGCCTGCCTTGGGTCGATCATATCCAGGAGGAGCATTAACATGGGACTCCTCATGGAGCAGGAGATGCCCATGAGGGCCAAACAGACCCAGACCTCCCTACCATTCCCGATGCTAATTACAGAGCTATGCCGGTGTGTTGGAGTTTCTCGGGATGCGATGAGATACATTGAGGTTACTCCTTCCTCCTCCACAGACATTCGATGTATTGAGGCCGAGTACACTCGGGAGGAGGCTGACAGAAGGAAAGCAGCCTCGGTAGATGCATCACCAGAGGTGGATATTGACTCTATACCTGCAGAGACATATTTTCCTACTCCGGCCTCTGGGCCTTCAGGTACTTCTTCCTCCTAGACTCCTAGTGCTTCTACTACAGCCCAGCCCACTAAGATCACTCAGTCCATGCTCTTGAAAATGGGGTACTTAGCTCATTCGGCTGATGTGAGGGCTACCCGATTAGAGGCTGTAGCTCATGGATGATTAAGAGTGCTATGCTAGCTGTATTGACCCCCTTACGAGCATCCATTGACACTCTCACTACGAGAGTTGAGGCTTGTGAGAGTAAACATGGGGAGTCTTCTGAGGTGACAACTTTGAGAGCCTAGGTGGCAAACCTGAGGAAGGATGTGGACTATCTCAAGTCTACAGACTTCACCACCTTATTTGAGGCAGCTGAGATAGAGGATGCTCCTTCTACATCTGAGATTCTTCCACCTGCCACTGGAGATGTACAGATGGATGACATAGTTGCTGGTGAGTCTGAGGTAGAGACCGACGATGAGCAGATAGAGGTGTGAGGTACTGAGGTATATGATGATCTCGCGGACTTGGAGGATGCGATGTTTCAGACCGCTCACCAGATCTCTTTTGGAGACACCACCATGGCTGGAGCCAGTGGAGCTGGTACTTCTGGGGAGATTCCGGGCACTGATGCCCAAGTTCAGAGTGTTGCACCGGGCACTGATTCCCCCATAGACGGAGCGACTATGTATAGACATGATCCCTCTTTACCTCCCTCTCTGTCATTTTTATTCATTTTTGGATATTTTGTTTTTATTGCATTTGAGGACAAATTGCTTTTTGTATGTGGTGGGGTGAGGTATTTCCATACCCACCTTTTGTGATTATGATTTTTGTGTATATATTGGGTTTTGTGTTGAAATTGATGTTTTTAATACTGTTTTTGTGGATGCTTGAGCTTATGGCTCCTTGTTTTAATTGCAAATGGTTTTTGGACCCTTTTAAAAAATTTGCCACCCTTTGTGATTGTGTTTGAATGTGGCTGTTCGTGTGCAAATTTAAATATCGGTTATGATCAATATCGATGACTTAAATAGTGCTCTTAATCGAAAAACATTAATGTGCAGCTATGATGAGGCTAAAGAAAGTTGCATAGATAATATGTGAACTCTTTGCATCTCGTTATGACTAGCCGATTATCAAATTGAGTCTCTTGTGATGAACATTGCACACTAGCGAAAATGTGGAGTCTTGTTTGACATTGGTGTCAGTGCCTTGTGTGATGAGCTTACCGTGAACCATGCATGATGACACCTAAAATTCGCTCCACTGGTCCGGTTGACCATGTGATGTGTGCTCTTGAAATTATCTTAGGCAACAATTTTAAAGAATGAAACAATTTGACATTATACCTCTTTTGTAGCCTTTCTTGTGAGTATGTGTGAACTCCCTTTGAGCACCCTTTGAGCCTTGCCCTATTCTTGGAAGAAACTTGATGCAATTGTGACCTTTCTTTATCCCTTCACCCTTAATCCTCATGAGATGTGGTTTGTTTGAATAGCCAACTTAGGCCAAAAGCCTAAGTTGGAGGTGTGGTGAAAAGAGAAGGTAAATCAAGAAATGCAAAAGAACCCCCTCTGATCCATGATTTTAAAAAAGATGGAATCCTTTATAAAAAAAAAGAAAAAAAGAAAAAGAAAATAAGAAGGAAAGAAAAAAAAGAATAAAAAAGTTTTGAAATAAAGTTGCAAAAAGAAATGGGGTGTCCAAAGTTTCATGAAAAATGAATAATGGGGTGAATTTTGAGTATGAATGAGAATGAAGAAGAATAGGAAAGAAAGTGTTGTTCATACCACATTTCATGAGGATAAAAACCACTGAGCCTAATGACCATACCTTTACACTCAGCCCCATTACAAGCCTTGTAAAGACTTTTTTGATCTCGAGTGAGATGAAACAAATGTTGGCTGGAAAAGAAGGGCAAACATATGGGTGAAGTCATGCATGTGTTCATCTTTTTGAGTGTGAGAGTTGTTTTTGATTTCGAAGCTATAAATTGTTGAACCATTTTGTGTGAATATGGAATCATCTTTGTGTGAGGGCATTTGAGTACCTTTGTTGAGCTTGAACTTGCATTTGAAACAAGTATTGTGAGCTTGAGAATCTTTGATATTGGTGAGTTAAAACTTGAATCTTTGAGTGCAAAATTGATCCTTGCATAAGTAAGTTGAGTCTTGTTGGGTGCATTCATAATTGAGTCTTGTGTAGCACTGCTTGAGACATTCATTTTGAACTGCTGAACTTGAGTTTTACTTGAGGATAAACAAAAGTTTAAGTTGGGGGTGTTGATGAGTCTGAGATTTGGACTCATTTAGGTCTTTATTTGGATAGATTTAGTGTCCTCAAACGCTTCTTTTGTGCTAATAACTAATGTAAAATCCTTGATTTCTAGGTATTTGGATTGAGGAACAAAGCATGGACACTAATTTGCAAAAAGGAATGAAGCGAGCTTAAAGAAGGAAGAAAAGAGATCCTGGTGATCGCCTAGTCCATTTGGCGAGTCGCTGAATGGCCATCACCTTGCTAAAGTTCCAGTGTGCCAAGCCCTAAAGGAGAAAATTAAGTTGGCGAGAGAAAGGAGCATTCGGCAGATCGCCAAGTAGTTCCGTGATGCAGTGTTAGATCGCCCAAAGTTACAGACTTGAAGGTTGCTGAAAGCCAAGACAAAAAGGTGATGAAATTGGCTAAAGGGCGCATCGCCGAGTGGGTCGGCGAGCCCGACTTACTGCGCCGAATGGACCTTCGCAGCATATTTTATCGACTATAAATACATTTTAAAACATTAAGTTATAGAGCTTTTATCATTATCAAGTATCTTATTTTTGAATAATGAGTGTTCTGAACTGAGAGACAAGTTTTCTTTAGCTTTGAAGAATTGAAACTTTCCATTTTTGAGAAATTGAAAGTGGGTCTTCGAGATTCTTCAATTTGGACCTTTGTAAAGACGAAATTAATCATACCCAGTTGATGGAAACACAATTTGGTAACGATTTTTATCTTTTCATGATGTCTAGCTAAAACCCCAATTCTTGGGGTGTGATTATGGGCTGATTTAGCTAATGGGTGTTACTAATTATTAGTGTAATTGCTGTTTAGAAGTGATTTCAATCAGTAATTGTGGTTTAAATTAAACAATTGTAGTTGCAAACGCAGTTCTACCTTCATATTTTTTGCTTGCTCGAGAGAGATTTTAAACCAAGATTATTGATTGATGGTCTGTGGGTATTGGGTTGTCATGGGTTCAGATCGAGAAAGTGAATCCTAAATCCTTTTCCACACATTCAGCTCGAGAGAGTGAATGGACTAAAGCGTAGATTGTTCTTAATTTGCATGTTTGTAGATGTTCGAGAGAAATTGACTTGATTCGGGGTAAACTGTTCGAGAGAAAGTTTACCTCCTCTATAGTTTAGCTTATTCATTGATTTACAATTATTTTCTAATAGTTGCAACTACCCATTTGTCTATAATAGCCCGTAATCGAATCACATCCCAAGAACCCATCTCCCTATTATTTTTTTCATATTAATTGTTGTTGTTGTAGCTGATAGTTAAAACCAAAACCCTCTTATTTGACATTCGTGTCACCCCCTGATTTACATTATGTATTGATTCGATAATGTCTATTCCTATGATTGATTCGAACTTATTCGTACTTACCTATTGAATCTTAAGCACGTACCGCTCTCTGTGGGAACGATCCCAACTCACTTAGTTGGGTTATATACTAACTAGCGATCGTTGACACTTAAAATTGGAAGAAGTGTCCTTGAAATATTAATCAAGTTTAGGAAAAAAATAAGTTTTTGAAGTTTGACTTATGAGTAAAGAAGACGCGTCTTCGTTTGGACTACATGTCGTATATGGGTTTCATAAAGGAGTCCCAGACTTAGTAAAATTTTGGACTTGAACTTGTATTCTATAGAAGGGGTCTACAGACCGTAGATTGAATGACGGATCGTAGAAAGGTCTCATGGGAAATGATTGGATTTTTGTATTTTTGAATTTAGTTCTACGGCTGACTAGTACGAGCCATAGAAAGTTCTACAGACCATTGATCCAACCCGCCGATCACTCCAATAATTATTTTTAAGGGTATTTGAGTCTTTTCCTATGCATTTAATTCCATACTATGTCGTTTTGACCTTAAACTATGGCCTATAAATACCTTTTAATCCCTGAATCTACCCAAACCCTATCATTCTCTCAAATTCTCAAATCTCATCCAAGTTCATCCTCTCCAAACTCTCTCAAGCTTCAAGGAATAAATCTAGGGTTCAAACTTCAAGTCTCATTTTTCCTCCACTGCTTTTGGACTTTGATTATCAAGGCATGTGGGAATTCACCAATGGATTCAATTCATCCATTAGGCCTCATAAGATCTTCACGTTTCCATTTCAATTTCATCAAATTTGGCTAGAGTTTTCATCCAATTCTTGATTGATCTTAATTTCATCCAATTCTCGATGGATCTTAATTTTTATGATTCAATTGTTTGATTTTAATCTTCTTACGAATTATTTGATTCAGTTACATATTTTCTAATTGATTTTATATGGACCCCTACACTATTCATGATTTTGACTATGAATTTTTTGAAGGAAGATATGAGTTTATGAATGATGATTTATAAACTCATGCATGATTTATGAAAAAAATGTTTTATGAACTTAGGTTGCTTGTAAGATTGGTATCAATGAAATTGTGAAAGGTTTTCTCACATATTAAGGAATCATGATTTGGTGAAAGGTTTTCTCACACAAAGTACAAATCGTGATTTAAGGAGCTGTTCTATGAAGATTTAAGCTTGGATTAATAACTAAATTGTGTTTTTCCATGAATGATGATAAATTTATGAAAATGACTATTTCGTTGGGATTTCACTTAGCACCACCGAGAGGATGTTGAGATGGAGGCTCTCCCGTTAGTAGAGGTCGGTAGTAGCAATATCCTTGTCCCTGACTACGTGCCCCCATAGGATTTGGCTTAAACGAGATAGTTAGTGAATCCGCATACACTAGAAGTTTAAGGTCCTTGTCTTAGAAAGTAAGGGACGTCTCTTTTTAGTGTGGGTGCAAGCCATCAAATTACACATTATAGCTCACGTGATCTATGTTGGTTAACAATAACTATCCTATAAAATGAACTAGGTTACTTTCAAATGTTTTATGAAGTTTTTCTTATTATTTTAAGATGTCTTCACCATGTTCATGATTTATGATTCTTTTCTAAAGGTTTTACTATGTTTTAGCTTGGTCGTGATTATCATGTTTTCCCTTTATGTCCCCATATGATCATGGTTTACATTCTTATGCATATCATCATAGTTAGTACATTCAATGTACTAATGCATACTTATGCCTACATTGTCTCATAATGTAGGGTTCGATGCTTATCCTCCTCCCGCTCGTAGCTAGTTGATCGCTCGACTGTGAATAATTTGTGAGTCCTTAAGTTTCGAGGATCATGTCACCTTTACTGTCCTTATCTTATGCCTTTAGTTTTTAGACATTATATGTGGTGTACATGATACGTCCCGACCACTTCTTTTGATGTATTAGATTGAATTGTCAAGACTATAGGTAGACTTCCTCTCTTATATCCAACTCTTTTATGATATGAGACTTATTGCTTAATTTCTCGTATTTCTATAATATTGTGTTGTATGTATCAAGTGGCTTGTATAGGGCCTCTCGGTGTCTTATATGCCATGTCAAATCCAGGGTGTACTTTCGGTCTGACAAACTTGATATTCAGAGCACAAGGTCTTAGAAAAGATCTTAGGATGTCTGATAATGCACAAATTACCCTAAAAACAATTAGAGGAGTAAGCGGTCGTCATCAATAAAAAAATCCAAGGAAGAGTCGGGGTCGAATCCCACAATGAGTGGTTCAAGGATAAGAATTCAACTAAAAGATTAAAATGTAAACCGACTCATCATAGCACTTTAGAACAATCGGATGGATGATTCCACTAAATTTACAAAAAAATAGGGTTGTAATCAAGTATCACAATTAAACTAAAAATGCAGTAATTTCACAAGTAAGAGTGGATCTAGGGGTGTGGGGATTGGTATTAATATCACATAGTGGTAAAAGTGTTGATTAATAGTTCTAGACAAATATGGATAGGCTAGATAATCTTTAACAACACTAATCTTCTTTCGATCTCATAGTACCATATCATAAAATTTCTTTTGGTTCTCATCTGTGAGAATCACAAATCGACCCATTACCTTATGAAAATCTCTCTTTAAAGAAGATTTGACAACTAGACATGAACCGTAATTTCTCTTTCGAGCAAATCATAGCAACGAAACATATATTGCATGCATCAAGTTATTTAGCCACTTCAATTAATATATATTGAGCATCAGCCGATGATCTAGACTAGGATTAAAATTGAAACATGACGAGTCCATGATTTGGACTTATTTAGGGATTTATTTGGATAGATTTTGTGTGCTCAAATGCTTGTTTTGTGCCAATAACAGATGTAAAACCCTTGATTTCCAGGTATTTGGATTGAGGAACAAAGCATGGACACTAATTTGCAAGATGGAACAAAGTGAGCTGAAAGAACAAAGAAATGAAAGCCCGGTGATCGCCGAGTCCTTTTGGCGAGTCGCCGAATGACCACCATCTCACCTAAAGTTCCAGTGTGCCAAGCCTTGAAGGAGAAAATCAATTCGGCAAGAGAAAGGAGCAGTCGGCGTGTTGCCGAGATGCTCCGCGATGCAGTGTTGGATCGCCCAAAGTTACAGAACTTGATGATGCTGAAGGCAAAAGCAAAAAGGCGATGGAACTGACCAAAGGGCAGATCGCTGACCTGTTCGGCGAGCCCAACTTACTGCTCCGAAGGGTCCTTCGCAACATATTTTTGGCGACTATAAACACATTTTCAAACATTATGTTTGATATCAAATTTTATTTTGAAAATTCATTAGAGTAATTTTTGAGTTTTGAACTCTGAGTTTTTGAGACAATTTTTCCTTAGCTTTGAAGAATTGAAGTTTTCCATTTTGAGAAATTGAAAATGGGTCTTTGAGATTCTTCAACTTGGACCTTTGTAAAGACGAAATTAATCTTACCCAGTTGATGGAAATATAATTTGGTAACGATTTCTATCTTTTTATGATGTCTAGTTAAAACCCCAATTCTTGGGGTGTGATTATGTGATTATAGGTTGATTTAGCTTGTGGGTATTGCTAATTGTCAGTTTAAATGCTGTTTAGAAGTGATTTCATTCAGTAATTGTGGTTTAATTTAAAGGGTTAGAGTTGCAAATACAATTCTACCTTCGTGGTTTTTACTTGCTCGAGAAAGAGGTTTTAAAACCAAGATTAGTGAATTGATGGTCTGTGGGTATTGGGTTGTCATGGGTTCAGCTTGAGAGAGTGAATCCTAAACCCTTTTCCACACATTCAGCTCGAGAGAGTGAATGGACTAAAGTGAAGGTTGTTTTTATTTGCTTGCTTGTTGGTGTTCGAGAGAAACCAACTTGATTCTGGGTAAATTGTTCGAGGGAAAGTTTATCCCCACTAAAATCTAGCTTTGTCATTGATTTACATCTATTTACTAACAGTTGCAATCACCCATTTGTCTACCTTTACCCTATAATCCAATCACATCCCAAGAACCCGTCTCAATATCTGTTAATTCATATTATTTGATGCTTCTGTAGTTGATAATTTGTAACCAAAACCCCCATGTTATTTGACATTCGTGTCACCCCTAATTTGAATTATGTTTTTATTAGTAAATGTCTATTCCTATGGCTGATTCGGACATATTCGTACTTTACTTTTGAATCTTGAACACGTACCAGTCCCTGTGGAATTCGACCCAAACTCATTTAGTTGGGTTATATACTGACTAACGATCATTGACGCTTAGAACTGGATTAAGTGTTTTTGATAATGTTATTCAATCAAATGGTGTCGCTGCCATGGAGTGGTGTTGGTTAAGATTCTTTAGTTAAGCTTAATTTTGTTCTTGTTAGTTTTGGTTGAACTTACTTACTTTTAGTTTTGTTTTGCTTGTTTGTGTTTTGAAACAGAGAGTATGAGTGTGAACGGAAGCAATGGTAGCTAAGTTGGCCACCAAGATGACATCACCAACCTCAACTATGTCAATGAGCCAAATGCTAATGACCGTCATCTTATGGGAGGAATTGGTGCCATTCGCTTGTCTCCAGCTGAAGGGAACGCTGTGCTCCATATCACTGGTACTATGTTGCAGCTCTTGCAATTGAAGGGTCTGTTCGGTGGTTTGGCTCATGAGGATCCCTATGAGCATATTAGAAACTTTGTTGATGTTTGCGGGTCGTTCTCCTTCAAGAATATATCCCAAGAGTCGGTCTAATCTTGGTTGTTTCCGTTTTCTTTAATGGGAGAAGCATGTAAGTGGCTGGTTGAATTGCCATGAGAATCAATAACTTCATGGGAAGAGCTTGTCAACGCATTTCAAGTGCGATTTTTCCATCCTTCGAAGATAATGACTTTTCGGGATAGCATTCAGAGTTTTAAGCATTTGGAGTGTGAGCCAATTCATGAGACTTGGCTGCGATTGAAGAAGTTGGTGCTGCATTAATGCCCAACTCATAGTTTGCCCGACAACGTTTTGCTGCAATATTTTTACCGAAGTCTTGATTCGGTGAACAAGGGTGTAGCGGACCAACTTTCTCTGGTAGGTTTGATGCAACAACCTTACGTTATAGCAGTCCAACTTTTGGATGGTATGATTATAATTAAGCGGGCTTGGTACACCCACGAAGATCAGGTCTCCCCTCTCACGTTTAAATTGACCAAGGAGCAATTGGAGAAAGACCAAGAGAGAGACCAGAACATGGACAAGATCATGACACAACTTGACATTTTATCCGAAAATGTTATGGGAGCTGGTAGTCGAAGTGTCAATGTTGTGGGTGTAGGGTGTCCTAATCCTGATGAGGCCAAGTTTAAGTCTTTGTACAACGAATAGGTCAACTTCCTTGCCAACCAAGGAGGTGGTTATCGTTCAAACTACCCGAGGCAATGTGGTAACCAAGGTTGGAACAGGGATGAAGGTTGGAAGGATCGTGATAGAGAGTGGAGGGATCGTAACCCCACTTGGAAAGAGAGAGACGGGGATAAGGATAGATATGTTCCTCCCCACGATCGCCAAAAGCCAAAGGATTCCGAGGCTGGTCGGTCTGATGATATGCTTTCTCGTATCCTCAACAAAGTTGAGAGGTCGGACAAGATTTTTAAAGAAATGAAACAAGATGTGTCGACCCTTAGCCAGACGGTTACCTCCCATTTCGTCTTGATCAAGCAGTTGGAGACCCAAATGGGTCATATCTCGTCTCATTTAAACTAGAGACAGCAAGGGGGGTTGCCTAGTTATACTATGGCCAACCCCAAGAATGAGGTTTGAGCATGGACTTCCGTCGTGCCGCGATGTTAACTAAGGCGATGCTTGGGAGGCAACCCAAGTTTTATTTGCTTTCGTTTTGATTTGTAAAATAATCGTGTGTTGATTGTGCAGGTTAAAGTGTGGAATGTGTTTGAACATTGCAGATTGGTGAGTAAAGAGTCCAGTCGGCGATTCACCAAAGAGGTCGGCGAGCCTGACCTGGACCGCCGTTAGACTCAAGACATTTTGAAATTGGAGTCTGTAAAACTTGGTGAGCCTAGGAGCATATTGGCGAATCACCGAGCGGGTCGGCGATCACGATTTTGTTTGTTGTTTGGACCCCCACATTAACTGGAGGTCCTGTAAAACTCGGCGTGTTGTCGAGTGGGTCGGCAGGCAAGACTAATGTCGCCGAATGGGCGACAACTGGACGATTTTTAAAGGCCAATAGTTCAAAATCTTTCATATTCCCTCGCTTTTCAACTTTCCAAACTCACACCCGCACTCTATTTTCCTATATTCTTGCTTTATTATCGCTTTCTAGTCATCATTTGTGTGTTCGAAGTTGGATTCTTTGCCGCCTAGCTTTACAACTTGTTTATTCGGCTTCATAGGTTGGTTTTCCGAACCCTAAATCTATATTTAGCGATTTTTACTCTTTTGCAATGAATTTTCATCTTAGTGATGTGTGTTGGGCCTCTCTGATTGTAATTGTATGCTTGTGTGCCTATTTTAATTCGAATATCATGCATGTAGTGCCTTTGTTGTTAAATTATTGAATTTTTCATGCTGAAAAGTAATTAAAACTATTGGGTGTTGCTTAATTATCATTGGTTCTAGTCAAGTTAAGTCTGAGTAACCCGCATTTGTGCTAAATTACGTATTTTGCCTGATGATGGAGCGATTGATGTCATTCCTAGCTAAAGTCATCAAATGGCCAAATTTGGCCAAACCAGGAGAAGTTTGAGTATCCCGGGGGGATAGGTGTAATGGGTCTTAGTTTAATTGAATGGGTGCATGCTTTGATTTTGTTTTCAGGGGCTGCGGGGTTGAAATTGTAGAATAAGGTTGAAAGTAGGCACGTCAGTTTGGCGAGCTGGGTCGAACTCGCCGAACCACTCAGCGGTTCACCGAATCACCCTTCATGGCTTTTAGTTTCATGATAAATCTTGAGTTTGGTTCTGTAATTTTCGGTGACTCGCCGAAAGTCCTTCTTGATCGCCCTTTCTGCCCCCTTAACCCCTAAAATGCACTGTAACTTTCGGCGGGCTTATCCTTCTTCACCGAATACGGTCGGTGATTCATCGAAAGGCCCTTCCCATCACCGACATGCCATTTTTCTGAGAAAATTTTGAGCCAATCCTTTCGACGAGCCCGATCTGGCTCGCCAAAGTGATTCGGCGACTCACCGACTGGATCAGCGAGTCTGTCTGCATTCATTTTTTCTATGCATTTTCTTGAACTATTCGTAATTCTTTTTGATGTTTTTGCAGACATGGCTAGACCAAAAGTGGCCGAAAGAGACATGTCGCCCCATAAGTGGGCCAAGGGAATAAAACTCAACAAGGATGCAGCTGCATCCAAGGCTAAGGCTACCAAACTTCCCACAACTGGTGGGAAGGGAAAAGAAAAGGGCAAGGTACTTGCACTTGCGTCACCGGAGACCATCTCCGATAGTGGCGGCATCTATGCCACTCACCTCACCACTTCTGAGAGTGAGGGTGAGCACCAGGATCCTCAAGCTGCCACTTCTGAGCTTGAGGATGAGCTACTAGCAGCTTAGAGAGCGGAGATGCGTTCAAAGAGGCTGAATGATCCGTCTAGGATCAGACCATCCCAGGCCACTACTCCTCTTCTCGCTCCAGCACAGGTCGTGGTCCTAGCACCACCGGTACAGGGTCCTCCTCACTGGTCTATGAACAAACTGAGGGATTGAGGACCATCATAAATGAGAAGAGGTTGTATATTGATGGAGTCATAGACAGGTACCTTGAGATCATGAGCTGTTTGAGGTCACACAAATTCCAGCTATTCAGCAAGCCCTGTGGCCTTTACATTCCAAATTGGGTCAAATAATTCTATAGTGCTTACAGTCCCTTGATACCATAAGGGAAGAAGCCGGAAGCCAAATTCAAGTCGTTTGACTATGTGGTTGTCAAGGGTAAAAAGGTGCAATGTGATTATACTGCCACCAATGCGATCTTAGAATGTACAACGAAACTTGAGGACAAAGACGTTGGAAAACATAAAGAAGCGGTTGGCTCCTTTGATATCAGACGGTACTCCCAAGTGGCTTGAGGTTGGGGCAGCCATTGAAAAGAAGGACCTCAATGTAGCAGCAAGGTTCTGGTTTGGCTTCATCAGCAGTACCATCATGTCATCCCAGAACGAGTCTATTCTATGTCATGCCAAAGCAGTTTGTCTTGGTTGCATCATTGATGGGACGAGGCTGAATCTGGGGATGATTATTGCACAGGAAATACTTATGAGGGCCAAGCAATGCCAGAGTTCCCTCCCCTTTCCGGTGTTGATCACCAAGCTGTGCAGACGAGCTCAGGTTCCTAGAGATGAGAAGAAGGATGTGGAAGTGATTCCCACATCTTCTATCGACATCCGGAGGATTGAGGCGGAGTACTTGAAAGATGAGGTAGAGAAGAAGAAGGAAGCCACGGTGGATACATCCCCAGTTGTTGATCCTCAGACACTACCGGCAGAGGTAGCATTGCCTACTCTAGCCCATGGGCCTTCAGGTACATCTGGTGTTGTTCCTTCTGATACTCCCAGTTCCTCTGTTGCACCATTGCCTCCCAGATCTGGTACTTTTGTTGTTGCTGCCTCCCGGCCCCCGCTCACTCAGGCTACATTACTATGGATAGGGTAGCTAGCCCATTCTGTCGATCTCCTTGCCGCCAAACTTGAGGCCTCTATTTTGAGCATAATTCAGACAACCCTCGTTGATGTTGTGACACCTTTGAGTGCTACCATTGATGCCCTTGTGGCTAAGACAACGGTGTGCGAGTGTGGCCAAGGGGCCACTGAGGAGGTGATGGCTCTAAAGTCCACTATTACTGTGCTGAGGAGAGATGTAGACCAGCTGAAGTCCACTGACATGTCTATGATTTTCGGGATGGTAGAGATCCAGATGTGCCAGTTGAGCCAGATATACCTCCGGCGACCACCGGAGAAGATGTTCGAGCTGAGGAGGTAGCTGATTCTGAGTCTGAGGCTGAGAAGGATGAGGAGATTCTTGAGGTTGTTGAAGAGGCTTCTTACGAGGGCCTTACTGAGACTGAGGAGGCCATGGTCGATGCAGCTGTGCAGACATCTTTGGCAGACACACCTTTGGCAGCCCCTAGTGGACCTACTACTTCTGAGGTGACTCCGAGCAATAATGCCCAAGATCAGAGTGTGACACCAGGCACTGATGCCCCGACAGATGGAGCGACTGTTTAGACAAAATTTCTCTTTACCTCCCTCTCAATATTCTTCTATTACTTTTTGGATATTTGGTGTTTATTGCATTTGAGGACAAATAGGTTTTTTTTTTTGTGGTGGGGTGAGGTATTTCCATACCTACCTCTTTTTTTAATGTTATTTTCTGTATATATTGGGTTTTGTGACACTGTTTTTGTGGATATTTGAGTTTGTGGCTCCTTATTTTAATTGTAAATGGTTTAACTCTTTTTGAAATTTTTGTGCCACCTCTTGATTGTGTTTGAATGTGGCTGTTATTTTGCAAATTTGAGTATCGGTCTTGATCAATACCAATGACTTGAATAGTGCTCATAATCGAACAAAAATGAATGTGCGGCTACGATGAGGCCAAATGAAGTTGCATAGACAATATGTGAACTTTTTGCATCTCGTTGTGACTAGTCGATTATCGAATGTGTCTCTTGTGATGATCATTGCACACTAGTGAAAGTGTGAAGTCTTATTTGACTTTGGTGTCAATGCCTTGTGTGAGGAGCTTACCGTGAACCCTGTGTGATGACACCTAGAATTTTTCCTGTTGGTCTGGTTGACCAAGTGATGTGAGCTCTTGAAATGATCTTAGGAAACAATTTTAAAGAATGCAACAATTTGACATTATACCTCTTTTGTGGCCTACCTTGTGAGTGTGTGAACTTTGTTTGAGCACCCTTTAATCCTTTCCCTTTCCTTGGAAGAAACTTGATGCAATTGTGACCTTTCTTTATCCATTACCCATAATCCTCATGATTTGTGGTTTGTTTGAATAGCCAACTTAGGCCAAAAGCCTAAGTTGGGGGTGTGGTGAAAAGAGAAGGTGAATCAAGAAGTGCAAAGAAGTACCCTTTGACCCATGGTTTTGAGAAATATGGAACCCCTCCATAAAAATAAAAAATAAAAAAAAAAGAAAAAAAAAGAATGAAAAAGTTTGAAATAAAGTTGTGAAAATGCAAAAGAAATGGGGTGACCAATAGTCCTTAGAAAGTGAATAATGGGGTGACTTTTGAGCATGAATGAAAATGATAAAGAAAATGGAGGAAAGTGTTGTTCATACCACATTTCATGAGGATAGAAGCCACTGAGCCTAAAGACCATACATTTACACTCAGTACCATTACAAGCCTTGAAAAGACCTTTTTGATCTTGAGTGAGCTGAAACAAGTGTTAATTGGAAAATAAGGGCAAACCTATGGGTGAAATCATGCATTGTGTTCATCTTTGTGACTTTGAGTGTTGATTGTGATTCCGGACCTATTAATTGTTGAACCTTAGTGTGTGAATATGGAATCCTCTTTGTGTGAGGGCATTTGAGTACATTGGTTGAGCTTGAACTTGCATTTGAAGCAAGTACTGTGAACTTGAGAATCTTTGATAATGGTGAGTCACAACTTGAATCTTTGAGTGCACAATTGATCCTTGCATTAGTAAGTTGAGCCTTGTTGTGTGCATTCAAGATTGAGTCTTGTGTAGCACTGTTCCAGATATCCTTTTTGAACTGCTGAACTTGAGGTTTACTTGAGGACAAGCAAAAGTTTAAGTTGGGGGTGTTGATGAGTCCACGATTTGGACTCATTTAGGGATTTATTTGTATAGATTTTGTGTCCTCAAATGCTTGTTTTGTGCCAATAACAGATGTAAAACCCTTGATTTCCAGGTATTTGGATTTAGGAACAAAGCATGGACACTAATTTGCAAAAAGGAACAAAGTGAGCTGAAATAACAAAGAAATGAAGGCCTGGTGATCGCCGAGTCCTTTTGGAGAGTCGCCGAATGACCACCATCTCGCCTAAAGTTCCAGTGTGCCAAGCCCTGAAGGATAAAATCAATTCGGCCAGAGAAAGGAACAGTCGGCGTGTCGCCAAGCGGTTCCGCGATACGGTGTTGGATCGCTCAAAGTTACAAAACTTGAGGATATTGAAGGCCAAAGCAAAAAGGTGATGGAACTAACCAAAGGCCGGATCGCTGACCTATTCGGCGAGCCCGACTTACTGTGCCGAAGGGTCCTTCGTAACATATTTTTGGCGACTATAAATACATTTTCAAACATTATGTTTGATATCAAATTTTATTCTGAACATTCATTAGAGTTATTTTTGAGTTTTGAACTCTGAGTTTTTTAGACAACTTTTCCTTAGCTTTGAAGAATTGAGGTTTTCCATTTTTAGGAAATTGGAAGTGGGTTTTTTAGATTCTTTAACTTGGACCTTTGTAAAGACGAAATTAATCTTATCCAGTTGATGGAAACACACTTTGGTAACGCTTTCTATCTTTTTATGATGTCTAGCTAAAACCCCAATTCTTGGGGTGTCTATGTGATTATGGGTTGATCTAGCTTGTGGGTATTGCTAATTGTTAGTTTAAATGTTGTTTAGAAGTGATTTCATTCAGTAATTGCGGTTTAATTTAAAGGTTGTAGTTGCAAATACAATTCTGCCTTCGTGTTTTTGACTTGCTCGAGAGAGAAGTTTTAAAACCAAGATTACTGAATTGATGGTCTGTCGGTATTGGGTTGTCATGGGTTCAGCTCGAGAGAGTGAATCCTAAACCCTTTTTCCACACATTCAGCTAGAGAGAGTGAATGGACTAAAGTGAAGGTTGTTTTTATTTGCTTGCTTGTTGGTGTTCGAGAGAAACCAACTTGATTCTGGGTAAATTGTTCGAGGGAAAGTTTATCCCCACTAAAATCTAGCTTTGTCATTGATTTACATCGATTTACTAACAGTTACAATCACCCATTTGTCTACCTTTACCCTATAATCCAATCACATCCCAAGAACCCGTCTCAATATCTGTTAATTCATATTATTTGCTACTACTGTAGTTGATAATTTGTAACCAAAACCCCCATGTTATTTGACATTCGTGTCACCTTTAATTTGAATTATGTTTTTACTCGTAAATGTCTATTCCTATGGCTGATTAGAACATATTCATACTTTACTTTTGAATTTTGAACACGTACCAGTCCCTGTGGAATTCGACCCCAACTCATTTAGTTGGGTTATATACTGACTAACCATCGTTGATACTTAGAACTGGATTAAGTGTCTTTAATAACATTATTCAATCAAAACCTTAACCCATGAGTTAACCCCATATTAAATAACCTAAATCCATATATGAACAACAATAGCATAGCACAAGACCCACTATATTAAATAAACACCCAACTCCATAATCACACCCTTAGAATTGGGGTTTTAGCCACACATTATAAAAAGTAAAGAAATTATACCAATGATGCTACAAACCATTAATGTGTTGAAATTAAGCAATAATCTCAGTCGAATAGATTCTTGTGAGGGAGGAAAGAATCTCTCAAGGAATGCTTCGGTTAACTCCTTTCAATAAGTGATAGAGTCACTTGGCAATTTGGCCAACCATCTAGTAGCTTCTCCCGTCAAGGAGAGTGGAAATAATCTCAACCGAATCGATTCTTGTGAAATGTTCTTAAAGACGAGCGACCCATAAATATCCACAAAGTTTTGAAGATCTTCATGAGGATCTTCATGAGCTAGAACCCCAAAAAATTTTCTCATTTGGAGCAGTTGTAACATTGTTCCAGTTATGTGGAACATAGCTTTCCCAATAGTAGGATAAAATCGAATGACTCCATTGGTCTCAACAACATTCACATGCATGTCGTTCAAGTCATCCATCTGATTATTTTGCCCTTAGTGACTAAAATCATTACTACTATTTTAACTCATGTTTGTACCTGCAAATGGGCAAACCAAAAACATCAAGCAACAATCTACTACAAACAAACAAGTTTATAAACTAACTTGACAAATTGAATTCTTAGCTATCACTCTCCACCAGCGATGCCATTTTTTATAAAGTTCAAATTACCCTAAAAATAACTAGAAGGGTAGGTAGTCGCCAGCAAGAAAAATACCCAACAAAGAGTCGGGGTCGAATTCCATAAGGAGTGGTTCAAGGATAAAAATTCAACTAAGAAATTAAGAATGTAAATCGATTCATTGTAGCACTTTAGAACAATTGGGTGGATGATTCCACCAAATTTACAAAAAGAGGTTTGTAATCAAGTATCACAATTAAACTAAAAACACAGGGATTAATTCACAAGTAAGAGACGATACAGGGGTGTGGGGATTAGTATTGATGTCACATATAAGTACAAGTATTGCTCAATAGTGCTAGAAAAATATGGATAGGCTAGGTAATATTTAATGACAATAATCTTCTTTCGATCTCATAATATCATAGTATAAAATCTCCTTTCGGTCTCATCTATGTGACTCACAATCAACCCATTACCTTACAAAAATCTCTCTTTCGAGCAAATTTGGAACCTAGAAAAGAACCATAACTTCTCTTTCAATCAAACCATAGAAATCAAACCTAAATTGCTTGCATCAAGTTATTTACCCAATTTAATGGATCTCTTTTGAGAATCTACCAAAGATTTAGACTAGGATTATGTTTGCAACCTTAACCCATGGGTTAACCCCATGTGAAAGAACCTAAATCCATAGATGAACAATAATAAAATAGAGCATAGTACAAGACCCACTAAATTAAATCAACACCTAGCCCAATAATCATACCCATAAAATTGGGGTTTTAATCACACATCATAAAAAGCAAAGAAATTTTACTTATGATGCTACCAACCAGTAATGTGTTGAAATTAAGCAATAATCCTCAACACGCACTTCAATTTCAACCCTCAAATATCAATTATAAGACTGTTTAAAAAACCCTAAAACTAAGCACATAGTATTTCTCAATATCCAAAAATTAACTATGATATTAGGGAAAAGTTTTGTGTTTCAGATCCCTACATTCAACATCCAACTTTCTTTCCATTTTCTCTCTATTTTGGTCTATTTATAGTTTCCCTAAAATTGGCCCAAGATTCCATGCGCAACTCACTCCAAAGCATTAGTCGGGCTCGTTTAACTCATTCTATGGATCACTGTTTTCTCTTTAGCTCTCCCTTCTTTTGATTTAGGCTTCAGGTGTTTAAATCTTAGTAGGCGAGCTCATTACATTCAAACTTTTACATTTGACGGATCGCCGATTACCACCTTGTTAGCTCTTCCAGCTTTGATTTTTACTCAACACTCATTCACCTTCAACAATGACACTTTAGCTCGCCCAATCTAATTCGGTGAATCGCCGTTTCAACTCTAGTTCGTCGACATTCCTTGTATATTTTCACTAATGAACACTGTCAACTTCGGTAAGGTCAGGCCAATTGGTCGATCTACCATTTTTGTTAGGCGACTATCAGTTGGGAGTTTGTACTCCTTTCAATGTTGTTGGACTCTTTTTCATTTATTCATCCTTGCCTTGTCCTTTATCCTTAATAGCTTCAAAACATCAAAATATCATCTGAATAGGACATAAATAGGCATTAAAGACACTAATTATGGAACTAAAAAAAGCCACAAATGAGTGGAAATCTACCACTCATCAATGTATGACAAGCCCGCATCATAACAGACTTCGATTGTAAAAGAAAGGTTTTTAATTTCCGCAAAATTGCGTATGTTATTATGTTATGATTTGCTAAGAAGCTTGTATAAGGCTCTTCGGAGTTTTGTACGTCGTGTTAAGTCTAGGGAGTACTCTCGGGTCGTAAAAAACTTGGTATCAGAGAAAAAGATTTTGGGATGGTCCTAGGATGTCTCAAACCACATATAGTAGATTCTTGTTCAAAGTGTGAAGCGCGCCACATTTATGAATAAGAGGCTACAAAGCATTTAGGAAACTTCACTTCTTTTATTACTCTAAAACTGTGTCATAGATTCTATCTTAATAAAGATCCCTCTCTTAAATCTTGTCCAGTGCTTTTCAGGATATGGCACATCGAAGAGCTTATGTGAGAAGAAATGTAGGTGAAAATTTGAATTTTTTTGTCATCAACACACTTCTTCAAGGCATCAATGGTTTGATCCATCATTGCAAAAAATTTCTCTATGTCAGTTAAGTCAACCATTAAGGCATTGACCTTCGCTGAAATTGGAAAGTCTGTTGAATCCTCATATTCACTAAAGTTGAAGTTAGTTTGAGAAAGTTCATCAAACAACATAAATGCAATGTTTTCCCAGAAATTGCAGTTACGATTGTTATTTGATACTTTCTCTTTTTTGTCATCTCCAAAGAGGTGAAATATTCAGATCCATCCAAGCCACTAGTTTAAAACTTGTGTCAAATGATTGGATGAGCATGACTAAGATCAGTATATATGATAACAGTAGAGTCCTTGCATAAAATATTATTAATTTTTTTAAGGATACTACAATCGTTGAATTTGTAGTTTCTAATTTGCATAAATAAGAGATGAAGAGCAGGGCTAGTCCCACTGGGTGTGACAAATGTTTTTGTAATTTCTTTTTTAGTGCTGAAAAATTAACTGCAATTAAAATAAATAAAATAAAAAGTGGTTTTTACTAATGATTCTTATGACTACAATTTTGTTGTTCTCTTGATTCTTCTCTCCTTATATTTATTTGTAATTTGAAGGCTGTTAGTAGTGTATTTATTGAATGTATGATGATCCATACCTCCTTGAGATGTATTTGATCTTCGAGAACGTCAGACAATACCTCATCACTTTCGATGGATATATGAGAAGAACTTTGTTTATCACTCTTTCGAAGAACTATGTAGTTTATGTCGATACTTGCTCCAATTCTTGTTGAATCCCTCAAGAAGTTATGTAACTCCCATATTTATAGTTCTAGGGAGTAGGTAAGGTTGATTGTGAATGGCAAAAACATATCATTTTCGACACTTGACGACTTTTCACTAGTTCTTGATTTGATTGGAATTGCCACATCATTTCAACACATGGCATCACCTTGCTTGTCTTGAATTTAACAGAAATGTTAAGTCATCTTGACATGTGGCATGAGTTTAACCTTCAAAGTGAAATGAGCCTTAGACATGAATTTAATAAAATAGACTTATTTATTTATAAAACTCAAATTAATCATTCAATCCAAACGAACATGAATTTTATCCAGATTTTGTATGAATTTAATCCAATAAACTTTATATGTTTACAATGGTATTAGAATTGAAATAAATAACTCCCAAAAACATCTAAGTAGTTCTTTTGCTCCTTGCTGGTGGAGGGGCATATCGGGAAAAAAAGTGGGAGAAGTTGATCGTTGAAATGATAATTGATACAACATAAATAGAGACTATCAATTATTTTTCCAAATTGGAATCCTTAAAAGAAGTCTATGGGATCATATGGATGCTTGTCCCTATTGTGACTTTTGTATTAGGAATCACAATAGGTGTACTAGTAATTGTTTGGTTAGAAAGAGAAATATCTGCAAGAATACACCAACATAATGGGCCAAGCCCAACTGAAAATAACTGCTCTCATATTTTGACTTTTTCAAAGCCACTAGTAGCATATCTTACATAATAAGGGGTTCTCTACCCATGTGGGGATGAGGAGACAGAAGAATTTTTGAGAAATCAAAGAAGGTCACAAGGTCATGAATTAGATTTTTCAAGAACATCATATTGCATGTGACAGATGCTGCAAGGGGAATTATTCAGTGATGTCAACATCCTGTTCTGGCATAGATTGTAGAATAGAGAAGAGTCAGGCCAGAGTCATGATTGTACATGACACTTGATTGATGATCTTGATTAAGAAATAAAATTATATCCTAATTATTAGTTATATAAAGGGGTATACGTGGTCAGGTTGGTTCAGGTCTTTCAAATATCAAACCAAACCATTTATGTTGGATTTTAAAATTTAAAAATCAAACCAAACAATTAATACTCAGATTTTCAACCTCAGTTTTTTTTTCGAGTTTTAGAGTTTTTTCAGGTTTTCAGGGTTTTTTGGTAAAGTATTCATGCAAATATATAATTAACTTGTACTCCAAATATTTTTCTAGTCCTATCAAAATACAACTATCTAACGTGTTTCTTAAGAAAATAACACAAAAATATGAAATGAGTGATGACAATAAAATATTCAACAAAAAATAATGAAATCACATAAAATAAACATTGCAAATTAGTAAGTCACAATGAAAATGATCATAATTTAAAAGTACTAAGTTTTGCTAAAATAAGTCTAATAAGTACTATTATATGATTAAACATTAAAGAAAAATTATAATTATGTTATGTATTTTAAATGTCTTAATCAATGTAAAACTAAAGAACAAAGATTCAACATTATTGTCATTCTTGTGTTGAACTAATTTTTTTGGTTATCATTAGTATTGATTTGAGCTTGTTACTAATAGCTATGGACTAAAAGCTTTATTGAACCATTCAGAATTCTAAGTCTCAAAAACTTGAAATAATAATATCTTAAAAGATAAAAAAATAATGAAAATATATAAGAAATATGTATAAAATAAAATTTTAAAACTATATAGATAATGTCAGGTTGGTTTGGTCTCGAGTTGATTTTTTTAGTTAAAATCAAACCAACTCAAGTATTGTATTGACCTAGAAAATCTTTATATATATATATATAAAATTACAATTTTACCCCCCCCCCCCCCCCGCCATATTCCCAC
>NW_006238970.1:12091-35470 GCF_000226075.1 Solanum tuberosum | reverse complement strand
AAAATTACAATTTTCCCCCCCCCCCCCCCGCAATAGTTATCCCGAGTCATTTCTGACCAGTTTGTAAAGTTGGTTTTGAAATTTGATTGAAAAGTTGTGATACTTGGAAATTTTGAGTTTTGAAAGGTTTAAAGTTGTTAAAAGTGGTTTTTGATAACAATCTGAGTTTCAAGTCTCAAAATGAAATTTCATCAGTTTCATCAACTCAGTAAGTGGAATTTGATCTAAGAGTGTCGTTGTTTTCTGATTCGGAGGTGTTTCATAGATTTGAGGTATGAAAGTTTAAGTGAATTTAGTCCTTGAATTGACTTTGGTCAACATTCAGAGTTTGAATGTTTGGAACAAATTTTTGACAATTGCATTGAATTTGTGGGCTGATTTAGACCTAGGAGAGGTCTTGGTTAAATTTTCAGAGGTCCTAATAACAGTTTGGTATTTTCAAGCCTGAATTGTGACTTTCATAAGTTTTGGGTCAAGGAAACCTTGAACCCATGTTTCGATGGTTCCATTGAGTTCGGAACATCGAGTTTAGTTGGGTAGCATATCTAGATTGTGTACTCGGGGTTCTGAACGAATTTTGAGGGTCCATTTGAAATTTTTTGTGCCTTGTGTGATGTTGTTGGTTTGCTGATGTCTAGTGCAGATATATTTTTTATTACAATTATGGTGTCACTCCATGCGATCGCAAGTTATTATTTTTTTATCCATCGTGATCGCGTGCTTGAGTGTCACGATCACGAAGGTTTATAGACTCTGATCATTGTGATCGCGCTGCCCTATATCACGATCGTGATGGTCAAAATTTTGAGTTGACTAGTGTCCTCATCGTGATCACGAGACCTTGGTTCCTGATTGCGATAAGCGTTTTGTTCTTGAATAGTATTATTTTCCAAATAATGGGATTTCTTCTCATTTCTTTCATTTTTGAATCCTAAAAGCTCGGTAGAGATGATTTTAATTAGGTGACTTTTCGAGATAAAATATTTGAGTAAGTGGTTATCTAAATCTTTATTTCCCATTGATCATTCATATGATTATTAACATCAAATTAGGATTTTTGAACTTCAAAGTTTGGAAATTTTCATGAACTTCTAGCTTTTACTAACATGGTGATTGTGGATGGATTTCAACTCTGTTTTCAAAGTGTTTTTCACCGATGACTTCCAAATTCTTTGGGTAATGCATTTATATACAAATTTCCATATTTACCCCTCGTTTTCAGAAATGGATTTTTGGAACAATTTGACCCTATTTTAATTTATTTTTCTGATATGGATGTTGTCAGTTTTGAATTCTTATTGTGATTACTTATTTGAATAGATTGTGTTGATTTAGAGGCCCAACGGAGAGGGAAAGGTCAAGTTCGGGAGCGATAGTTTGATTTTTTGTGTAAGTGGACTTCTTGACCTTGGTTAAATATATAATATCTCGTATTTTCTTATTGTATGGGTTGGGGAGTAATGAAATTTGGTAATGGGTTTGACTTGCTCATAATAACTAATCCTAATGATGAAAAGAGGTAATAAAAGACAGCTTGATGATACATTGACGTGTGATGTGTTGTGAATGATTTGAAAGGCTATATTGACTCATTATTGATTATGTATCATGATAGTGTTGTTGTAGATTGTGTATGATATGAAAATTTATCATCTCATTATTATTTGTGAGAAATATGCCTATTTGAATCGGTTTTGAGGCATTGTTATGATAAGTGATATGTGATTTTGAGTAAGAATATAATGAGGAATCAGAGAGAATGCACCATTTATAGGGATGTGTCGCACACCGCGATGAATATTATGATTTGAAGGTCGTTTTGCACGCCGCGACGGATGTATGGACTGATAAGTCCCCCACGAGTCATGAACTAAGAGACATTGGTTGTGTATTTTTACGAAATACATGCATCACTCTATATGACATTGCATTGCACTTCATTTAATTCTCATTAATTATGAATGTTGATCTATTATTGTGATTATGAACTTGTGAAATATGTGGATGTTTGACTATATATGTTGAAGTGTAAATGTGATGCTCTATTCATGCTCTGTTGTATTTGAGTGAGAATTGTTAGGTTGGTTGATTATCTAATGCAAGTTGTAGTTGTGGAGATTCGATTGGAGGGGATTGGAGTACTTGCATTCTATAGGTTATGAGCCTAGATCTTCGTGATTACTCTCCCTTCCCTTCTACGTCTGAGGCTTAATGTGGAGATTTGTGAGGTAGTTATTTTTCATCTCAGCGGACCCTCTTGCTCCTTATTTGTGGCTTTGTGATATTATAGAAATAATGACATTGAGCTCAGTACGCATAGAAGTACTGTCCTCCTCTATTTAGCTCTATTGACTTTCTTATACCTATACCAAGAACTCGAACCTACCTCTTCTGGTTGAAGTTCCGATGAACTGGGTATTCCCCTCCTAAGCCCAAAATTATCCGCACAGGGAAAGATCTAATTCACCCTACATGTCAATGAAAAATGGGATTTGAGAGGAACTAAAAGTCACTTGACTCTAAGGAGAGGACCACCCGCTAGCGGACTTGCATTTTTGGTTTTAATCAGTTGTAATACATTAGAGGCTTTGACAACCAGGTTTTGGGGGATGTTATTGAGTTTGATTAAGTTATCTATTTTAATGTTCTCTTGAGACTACTTTTTTGTTTTACTTCCTCGTTAAGTTTGGATTTAGGGTGACTTGTTTTAGTGGGATGAAACAAGTGTCATTATGCCTATTTTTGGATCCTGACAAATACAATCATGTTTTTTTTTTTTAATACCAAACCAAGTCAAACCAAATTATTAATCAGATTTTTTTCCAAATTGATTCGATTTGCAATTTGGTTCAGTTTTTGTTTCGATATTGTATACTAATAAATCTTTGATCCTAAAAGGATACTTCAATATTGGTTTGAGTGGATAAAGTTTAAGAATGTAAATAGGGGTTTTAAATTTGATAATCTTAAATTAAAGGTGGGTTAATATACACATGTTAATGTAATTCCTATGAGGGTAGTAAAATGAGAATGTTAGAATTAAAAACATATTAAATATAAAAATAGTACTTCCTCCGTTTCAAAAAGATTGATCTGGTTTGACTTGACACAAAGTTTAAGAAATTAAAGAAGACTTTTGAATCTTGTGGTTCTAAATTAAAGTTATGTCAAATGTACAAAATTGCTCTTAATCTAGTGGTCTTAAACATGCCACGTGGAAAGCAAAAAGTAAAATGTTACCAAAAAAGAAAAGAGGTCATTTTTTTGAAACTGACTAAAAAGGAAAAGAGGTCATTCTTTGTGAAACGTAGAGAGTATAATAGTTTCATAATAGACTTAAGAAGAAGCAAGACATTAAGTGAAATAGAATGAGTAATTTTTTACAAGTTACATGACTAGCCCCACTGATGAATTGAATCATGAGTGAGCATGTTAGTGATAGTGAGAGTGCACTTTGAAAGAATGGATGAGACCCGTGTCTGGCAGGGAATACACATATATTGTAGTAGTAGTAGTAGGCCAGTCGTGTGAGTGTCTTTACTCTTTGACTTTTCCCATTTCCCTATATTTATTGCAAGTACCAACTAACTAACATTCCATTATAATAAAAGCATCCTTCTTTCTTTCTTTCTTTCTTTCTTTTTGCTTTAGAAATATTTATTATATACAAGTACCATCTTGTTGTTCATATAAACAGTAGTGTTTTTCAGTTCTCAGGGGAAAAATACACACACCAGAACTGGGTCTTTTTTCATCTTCACATGATGAGGTGTGAACAGAAGGATAAATCAATGGCTGAGGTGTATGATGAATATGTTAGAAGTAATGTTTGTGAAAGAGTTGCTATTCAAATCCCTCAGGTGAAACACCAAACACAGATGCTCTCTGTTTTGCTTTCTTTTCTTCTCTCTTCTTGATTTTTGGTTTGGGAACTAAGGATTACACTTGTTATTTGTCTCTTGATTTGTTTCCCACTTATTAGACTGAATTAGCTTTTATCCACCGACATAGTAATGAGTTTTTTACATAACTAGTGCAGTTTATGCTGCTATGGAACCTCACTTGCTTTGTGTCCTGTTAAATAATATAAAAAACAATTACTACATATTACTCATAGGGGTCGTTTGGTAGGATGTGTTAGAAAATCTAATATATGTATCAGCATAACTAATTGTAGCATTACTAATTCCAGCTTTATTAATACACCCTATTTAGTACTATTCTTATACACTACCAAATCACCTATAATTAAGCTTTTAGACCTATGTTGCTCAGACTTTCAAAAATGTCATCGCACCCCTATCCAATTGTTAATAAATGCACTTTTTTGTAGAATGCCTCTTGACATTTTTGAAGAGTTTGAGCAACGAAGTCTTGGATTGATGTTAGGAAGCATATATAAACCGGAGAAAAATGTGAAAAAACCTCCTCTCTCAAAACCTTAATAGAAACTTAAAATATCACTTATCCATTGAAAAGCATTTTTGTGCCTTCAAGGTCTGGAGTTTTTCTTTCTATCTCGTGTTTAGATAGTGCTAGGGAGATCTAATCCATAGCGGCTTTTTTCTGTCAAGTTCTGTAGTGGTGCTTTATGGACTTCTCTTGTCCACTGTAAATCCGTTCATGTACCAAAGACAAATTTAATATAGAAATAGTAGTGTACATATATACACCAACTGCCTCGGTGTCAGATTATGGATTTGTATAAAAAAGTTTAAGATATGTAAGAAGTTTAAAATTTCTTTTTAAATTTTGAATCTGCCTCTGCTTCTTCCGAGATATCTTGTTCCTTGGTTCTTAGACAAACAATGCCACCCAAATGAGATGCTACTTCAAACTAATATGTGTGTTCTGTCATATTCCATTGAAAAAGGAATACAGCATCAACTAGCTGTTTCTTTCAAAACTGATCTATTGGCACTTGTTCTCAGCAGAAATTAACTGCATTCGAAATCTTTTAAGTTTTAAGCAAATAGTTGTCTTTGTATTTGAAGACATATTTCTGTTATATTTCCGTCCAGCTTGCGCGTATTCTTTAAGGATGCTTGGATTGCTATGATTTCTAATTGTCACCTTGACATGTTGTCGAAGGTCTTGATGAGCAATGGTGCAGGTTTCATAGAATGAGTTACAACTTGTTCTTCCTTTTCAGGGTAAAAGTTCCTCAGGGATTACTGAAGAAAGTGAACATGCTAAGCAATGGAAGAGACCAAATCTATTTGTGGAGATACCTTCCAAATCATCGGATGCCTCTAATCAAGAGTCTGTGCAAGTTAAAATGCTTTCAGCACCCACGCCTACACCAAAAAGGGTGAATTTCCTTTTGACACCTAGTCCTTCTAATTCGAGAGCAAACGCTTTTCCTAGTCCGTCATCATGCAGAGGCAAATCATCCATCAAGAGTCTTTTGCCAAGACTAAGCTTCAAATTGCGTAATATGAATTCAGATACAGAAAAGGCAACCTTACCAGATTCAGATACTTCGGCCATGGTGCCGCAAGAGAAGGTGTCCATACCAAGGTCATGGTCATTCACTAAATTATTTACACCACGTGTGAAAAGGACGTCATCGTTACCCGTTACACCAATTGATCATTCAAATCCAGAGTCTGCTAGTGGAAGTATCAGCAGAGCTATGACATTTGGTGTAAGTGCTCTGTACAAAGTTGGTTTACTTTCATAATTGTTGTGGTATTAATAACATTTATGATCTAATTTTGTAAGTTGGTCATATAATGAATATGAGTTAAAACTGCTGCAGAAACACCAAGTATCTTGTTTCATTTGATGACCTTTATTGAATGCTATAGCTTTTTTCTTCTTATTGAAATATAATGCACCTTATGGAGCTTTATATAACAAATCTCTCCCCGAGACCTTGCTCTTCAAGCACCAGTGCGCACTAGGCATTAATGATGGTGAGACTGTCAAAAGTATTTTCTCCAGTCTGATAAAAGAACTATAGGAGGACTATATAACTGTTATTTTCTATGGAAGGACTATTTCATGCCCATCCTGTATCTACACCTGAGTTTATCTGAAGAATGTTTCATATCATATTTGCGTTTATGCTGACTTTCTAGGAGACAATGTTGTTGTTTCCTTTATTTATTAAAAAGTTTAGGGGATCCATCTAGATGATGTTTCATTCTAAACATCGTCGATGTGAGGTATATGCGGAGACCTGGGAAGATTTTTTGACATGTTGAAGGCCTAAAGTAATTGTTTTGCACTCAACAATTTTGTTTAATCACTTGAAATGTGATCTGTTCTTACTGTAGCCAAAAGAAACACAACTGCGCATTTCTCGATCACTTTCTCTACCGGTCATTAACAAAGATCGACGCACTAGGAGAGTTGAATCTTTCTTTCGAGTCATTCCTTCAACCCCTCAGGGGAAGGATGGGGATTCCACAGTTCCAGCTACACCTCCAGCTAAAGTATCTGGTAAATAATTGTTTATATGATCCAAGTAATTATTTGATTTATGTTAGAATAAGGTAAGAGTCCTACATTGGTTGGGGAATGAACCGGTGGTTTGCTTATATGGACTTGGGCAATTCTCCCCTCATGAGCTAACTTTTGGGGTTGAGTGAAGCCCATGTGTCATATCTTTACAATTTATAAGCAATCACATGCTCCGGAAGGTCACTGTACTTGAACACTTTCTGATAGAAAAATGCGATGAGGCTTCTTCTGTTATGAAGTTACCATATGGTGAGCATATGAGCACCACATGTACATGCATGCTTCCATTTCTATCTAATCAATGTGTTATTTCTCAGAAGATGAAGAGCCAAATGGTGAAGATATACCTGAAGAGGAAGCTGTTTGTCGAATTTGTCTGGTTGAATTATGTGAAGGTGGGGAGACACTCAAGATGGAATGCAGCTGCAAAGGTGAACTTGCTTTGGCTCACCAAGAATGTGCTTTCAAATGGTTCAGTGTAAAAGGTAACAGAACATGTGACGTGTGCAAGCAAGAAGTTCGAAACCTGCCTGTCACACTTCGTCGCCTCCAAAGTGCGAATGTGGGATCCAATAGTTTCCAGCACTTGGAAATAAACGGATACAGGTGAGTGTATTTTGTTCTTTTCTTTATGAGCTAAGGAGACCGAGTATCTTACCTGCTTAACAAGTATCCCTGCACTTCAAAATAGAAAGCAGTGTTGCTCCCTTTCAAATGGTTTTCTGTCTATCTCATTATTTGGAATTTTTTGTGATATCATGTGTCTCTTCTAGTTTCGTGTTAAAACTAGATACATATATAAATCCAGCTTTGGTATGCTGATCTCGTAGTTCTTGGTCTTATATTAGGTGCTCCATCTTATTTGATTTCCCAATTGAGGCCGAATACTAAGGTTACACATTGAATTTCTGATAGCATATAATGATAACAGAAGTACTTAGGAGGATCATTGAAATAAGCAAGAATAATATTTCGATGGAAAGTACTGCACTCGACTTTAATGATGATTTACCATTTGATACATCTACTATTGACTCACAACATGAAATGGCACGAAAATGTTGAATTAAAAAGTCATGCTTTATTAACACTTTTGTTGTTCAATCCCAATAAGGAAGACTAGTTTCGTCACATTTTCTGATTCCGCTCTACTTGTCCCACTTTTGTCTTTGGAATGAACTAGTTAAACCTGAAAAAATGGGAAACTAAATGTGTAAATACTTATTAAAAATTACTCAACTGACTCAGCTTCTGAAATTTTGCACAGGGTATCACAGGAACTACCAATTCTTGTCATTGTCAGCATGCTTGCCTACTTTTGCTTTCTTGAGCAGCTTCTGGTAATTAAGAAGTATCTTCATGAAAGAAATAGACCGCCATCGATCTTGTATTGATTTACTGTTGTCCCATCTGCAGGTCGGATCAATGGGTACAGGTGCAATAGCAATATCAGTTCCCTTTTCTTGTGTACTAGGTTTGCTTTCGTCTTTGGCGTCATCAACCATGGGTATGTCATCTTCTGCTCAGTTGGAACATTATAAAAACTTTGATCAATCGAATGTTGTAGATATATAACTTCCAAGGAAGTATAAGTTCTAATCAGTACCCCCTTAGGTCCTACTCAATACAGAATAAGACAGATCTGAGTGTCCACGAGACACACCTGTGTCAAGTTTAGGTGTCTGGATAATCGCTTTGTAAGTTTAAGTGTGAAACTAACAGTTCGAGCCAAGTTTGAGTGTCTGTCTATGTATTTTGTGTTCATAAAATCTTACCTTATAAGAAAAAAAGTTAGTGATAAAAGGAATTGTGTAAACTTTTAACTAAGATTTGGATATAGTTGAAAATCTTGTCGGTGACCTCAACTCAAAGTAGCAAATTATGATCTTCACTTGGCTATTTTATAACAAATGCTGGTAGAATATCTTATGCTCATATGTGTTTCCTTTTGTATTCTGACAAAAAACTCTTTATTTTTTTAATCGTTTGGTAGTGAAGAGAAGGTTTGTTTGGGTTTATGCGTCGATTCAGTTCATCCTCGTGGTATTCTTTGCTCATATGTTCTACTCCTTGGTAAGTAATTCTAATTCCTAAATGTGTAGATCTGAATGAATTAGGGACACTACATTGGATCAAGATTCCAGAGGTGGATGCAAAATTTAAACTTGACGTGTTCAACCTTTAAGTTGTTAATTATCACTATCATGAGTTCATGATTGAATACTTATTGAAAGTTTAATAATTTTTCACACATATATTTGTGTTTCGTGTTAAAAATTCTAGGTTGAGTTGAACCCATTGAATAAGGTTGTGTCCGCCTCCAGTTGGACCTTTATAATGTTATACTATACATTTTCAGGTTCATGTACAAGCTGTTCTTTCAATTCTTCTATCAACATTTGCTGGCTTGGGGGTCGCAATGTGTGGATGTTCCATACTTATCGAGTTCTTTAGATGGAAAAGGCGGAGACAAGCCGTGTTAGATCAACAACAGCAGAATTCCCAGCTGAATCAAACAGAAATATCGTCCCACATAAGTACTCGTCAAGATTATCAATCGGATTTAGAAAATCCAGGGACAGTTAGTGGGAGCTAGGTAGTCAATAAAGCTATAGCAGCTTATAAGGCATTAAAAAAACACAGTTGTTGTGGGGAAATGGAATGGCTTGTTGTATATATCTCGACGTTACTCACCCTCCACCGGGAAGTAGAAAAGTTCATTGTACTGTGAAAGCGTGGAAAGAAAGATACCGACACTTGACTATCATCCCTGTTTCAAAAGTTGTTTGGCACTGCTCTTAATAGAACCAAACTACGTATCTTTGGATGTCTTTGATCATTTCCTTGGTTGCGACCTTATGCAAATCATAATCTTGAGTCTCACTCTAAGACATGCATCTCCATTGGTTACTCCTCAAATCAAAGCGCCTATAAATTTTATTAACCTATGTTGAAAAAGATCTTTTTCTCTCATCATGTTCAATTTGTGGAGTCTACATTTCCATGATCCTCGCATCCGTTGACATCTTCCTTTGCCCATGTTTCATGGAATGTTGCATCAAATTATGCCACTCATTTCACACTACAAGGTCCCTCACCTGCAAGAAGGCCTTCACATTCACCCGTACCTTCACCTTCTTCAAATGTGGACACTGTCATTTCTTCTCCTCCGCGTAGAGAGTCTCCCCAAGGAAGTTCAGATCCTTTACTGTCTTCTCCACCATGTCAAACATTTTTTCATATACAAAAAGGTCCTACGCATAACCATCCTATGACCACACTGTCTCAAAACAAATTTACAAGCCTAAACAAGCATTCACCGCAACAAAACATCCCATTAATTCATCAATTGAGCCATCATGTGTTACACAAGCTATTAAAGATCCTGAATGCAGAGCAACAATGTCAGAAGAATTTAATGCTCTTGTTAGAAATGGTACATAGGAACTTGTCCCTTTTCAACTCAATTTAATGTCATTGGTTGTAAGTGGATTTTCAGGGTAGTTAAAGACTTTCATCAAAGATTCAGGCTTGACTATCATAATAGATTTAGTCATGTTATTAAAACAGCTACCATTAGAGTAGTTGGAAGTATTGCTTTGCAGCTTGGGTGGAAGATTAGGCAACTTGATGTCAATAATGCTTTCCTTCAAGGATCATTGCAGGAAGAAGTCTATATGAATTTGATGTGAGGTCAAAAATATATACTTTTAATTATTATTTGTCTCATATTTAGTATTTGAATTAGTCCTTTTTTAGCATAAATTTTATGGACTGTGCTTAATAGTATATTTTATTTGTAGGAGTATATTGATGTAAAGAAGAAGTTTGAAGCTAACATGAATTAAAGATGAAAGATTATAAAATCACACAGACAGCTTGATAAATTAAGTTTAATGTAATAATGTATAGTTTATAAAGTGCAAAGGATTGCAAGTTGCGAATTGAAATCTTGTTCCACGTCACTCGCAGAAGGCAACAACATCAAACACAATTGAGGCGGTGCAAAAATGCGCCTATTACTGTTTCACGCATATAACAATTCCAATTTCATTTAGTTTTGATTTCTCAATTGTGTTGGACTCAATTATATTATTTAGGGTTTTCTAGATCTATAAATAGTTCATAAGAATAATTATTGGGAGAGCATCAAATACAAAGTCGTCAATACTTTTTAGGATTTTTTCTTTCTTCTTTTCTCAGACATTAGTATCTAATTAAGACAATAAGATATCAATAATTTTATCAAATATAATATAGATAAAAGAGGTGTGCATATATATACACCTATAATTGATTTTATAGAGGAAACTTTTGATTAGTAGTTAGTAGACTTCCAACAAAGTCGTATGTTATTAGTTTGAACTAAAAGAAAATATAAATTTACGATAATTAGATATTCATGTAAAATAAATAGAAATTATAGAGAACATATAAAATAAAATAATGCAACATCATTCTTACGATCTTAACCACTAAAAAATAGAAGAAATAATACTAAATCAATGCATATTCCTATGAGTTTTTGTCCACATCCATCGGAATAAGCTGATCGCCATTCAATAGCCTTCCATCTTCTTCTTCAAGTCAAATTAAAGCATGAATTTAATAAATATAAAAAATATAATACCTTAACATACTAATTTAATTATTTCTATACAGTCTTTTGTAATATCTATATTTATAGGACTAAAATATCAGATAATGTCATGAGTATGACTATTAAATTATTTTAAAAGTTATGATGATAAAAGGTTGTGTAAGTAACAAAATAAAGACCATTAAATTTTACATTAGAGAATATGAATGAATTGTTAATGACGTGTTTATTATTCTACAATAATAGAGAAGTAGGAGAATTTGTCGAAAAAATTAAAAATTAAATCGAATTTTAGGTAAAGATGATAATAAAGATGAAAAACTTGAGAGACTTAAGTCATTATTATGTAAATTTTATTGTTACTTAAAGCTTACAATGAAGGTATTGTAATTCAAAAACCATGAAAATGAATTTATAATGTCCAGTAAAGTCATACAGTATTATTTTTAACTAACAAAAATTATAATCTACAAAAAAAGAAATTCATATAAAATACAAAATAAAGAGAGGACGTATGGAAACATAAATACAACATTCTTATGATCTTAATAATTGAAAATAGTAGAAGAAGAATAAAAAATTTATGCATAATCTTTCGATTTTTTGTCAACATCCACTCGCTCAAGCCGATCATCATTTAATAGTCTTCTTATTCTTCGAATCAAACTAAATCATGAATATAATAAGCATAAAAAACATACTTAAAAGAATGAGATTATTTCTATAAAATCTTACAATGTATGTCTCTTTTTATAAGACAATAACATAAAATATCAATAATATAATAAATATAAATACTAAAAGTATTTCTTACGATCTGAACATTAACTAATACTGCATCCATTCTATCATCTTAATATTTTTGGAGGAAGATAAATTCTCCATGATCATTTTATTTTTCTCTAAGAATGCATATCATAGAAACTTAATAATGGAAGATGTAAAAACAAATTAAGAAGAGAAGATGTTTCTCACTTTTTATCTTACATGATGTAAATTCTAATTTGGTGGAGTGACGTAAAACCTTCCTCAAACTCCATTATATATCTTCTTAGAGAGGGAAATGTAAGTTTTTTTTTTTGTTCCTTTTCTTACTTTAATATAACAATAGCATATTAATTAATAATTAATAGTAGCAAAAACGTTTGGGTTGTCACTTTTTAGATAAAAACTTTTAAAATTCTAGGTGTTACTAATATAGGGAAACGGATGTTTGCTTAATGGTAAATTTGCATGTTTCAAATTAAGTTTAATAAATTGAAAATTAAATAGAATGGGAAAAAAGAGGGGGAAAAAATTGGTTTATCTATTTATTTTATTTTTAATAGCTCCAAGAATCTTTAAATTCAATTTATCAACTATTCACCTTCCAATATTATTATCATAGCTATTAATATAATTTAAGAGTTATGATCACCAAAGTCATGGAAGTAATGAAAATAAAGACAATTAAGTTGTTATATTAAAGAACATGAATAAATGAAGAAAAAATAATTAACATATTCATTTTTATACAATAATAATTAGAATAAAAATAAGGAAAAGATGTTTAAAAAAAGGAGAAAAAAATAAATAGAATCCTTGGCCAAAGAGAGGTGTCACAACACTTTTCTTTTATCTAGCTTTATATTATACATAGATTGTTTTATATAGTTTCACAACAGTTTATGTTTTAATAAAAAAATTGTTATGTGAATTTAAAAAAATAAAAACATTATGATTTTTAAAGAATTAAAAAAAAAATTGATAATGAAAGGATATGGTAGTCAATTATTAAGTTTAATTAGGAGAAAAGGGGAAGTTTAATTATTGTTCTGAGGGGATGGGGTTTTATTTTAAAACCCCAAAATTGAGGGTGAAAATGATTTATATTATTTGTATATTATACTTGAATACAATTTTACATATTTACTCCCAAAAAAGCATTAGACCGTGAGGTGGTGTTGGAATGAAAAAAACGCACCGACAATGTCATAATCTTTATGAAAACATAATGAGCAAGCAGGAATTTTGTTTGCAAATAAAATAAATTAAAATAAAATAAAAAAGCAATCACAACCACAACCACAACGAACGTCATTGTCAATACAGTGTAAACAAAATAACGTGATATGAATAGGACAACGCCCATTGTTCTACTGCCAGCCCACAACCAACAGTTGCACCACACAAAGCACTCACGTCATTTGGTGTAAAATATAAGAAAATTCCAAAATATAACAAGACAATCCATGAAATATAATTTATCACATACAGTAAAAAAAGGAAAAATTCTTTTAGCCAAAAAATTTGGCCAGAATGATATTTTACCTTTTTAAATATTTTTATCCTTTTAAATTTAATATTTTTTAGCTTAAAAATGGAAAAAAAATCAATTTATTTTAAAATAAAAAAGATATTCTAATTTTTTAAAATTTCTGACCATTTAGCATTATGAGTAAAAAAAAATAATACTAATACTACATCAGCCAGTGTGATTGGCATTAATTAGCCCACAGATTTAATTCAACTAATTCATGTCCATATATTTTGTCCTTCCATATCAAAACTTTAATAGCCTACTATTCCCAATTCACATGCGCCGTAACTGCCATTGAGGCAACTTTGGCTTTTGCTCTGAAAGGCACCTTCTATTTCATTCACTCTTACGTACAATATTGGTCCAATAGACAGATCCACATTTATTCCTCAAAATCATTCAACCAACAACTCATTCTTTTCTTTAGTTCTACCATCCATCAAGTTTTTTTTGTTTTAAATAACAATGGTATGTGAGACATGCTGCACAGCTCTAAACACCAACAAGCATGCAGGTCAATACAAGTATCGAGTAATTTTAGTCTTACGATCCACTCAGGCCCTTCCAATGACAAAGCACCAGGGAGCCAAATATTGTAAATTCTCCCTCTCAATGCATAAAGAATAATAGAATATAAATCTAAATAAGTTCAAAAACAAACAGAGTTTAAACTTATTTTACAGAAACAAGTCAAGAAAATAAGTTTTTGCAAAAACTCAAATAGAATTAATTCTGCAGATTCCGTTTGTTGAAAATTTTCAAACAAACGCCTAAAGCATTTTGTTGATCATTCACAGTATCATTGCAAGTGAAAAATCAAAACGAATTGCAAAATCATCAGCAAAGCAGTTATCAAAAGTTAAATTTCCAATAGCAGACAAAACTAATGAATCCAGTGGGTAAAGAATCAAATGAATCCAATGATATTGTCGTAGAAATTCCAAATGCAACAAATCTAATCATGATGCAGTAGACTTACATACATCTGTAGTATACTATATGAACTGATTTGCATATGAAGATATATCAAAGAATTTCTCTCCTAGCATCATACCCGAACTGAGATCGCTGGATATTTTGTTGTCGCTTCTTGTACACAATTGCACCGACACCTACAAAACAAACGGCGGCGATCACTCCGACTGCTATTCCGGCCTTCTTTCCACTCGTCATTCCACCACCAGATGATTCCTTCGACGACTCTGCACTCTCGTGGCTAATATCACTCGCAGCTTCGGAATTCGGAGCCGGCGACGGGGAATCTTTAGAGGTAGAATCACCCGGTGATGGCGCCGGAGATGAATTCGGAGAGAGATCTGACGGTGAAGGTGCCGGCGGAGAAGTTAGATTTGATGAAGGCGATGGAGCCGGACTCACCGGTGGAGAAGCTACATCAGCGCCAGATTCCGGTGCAGGACTTGGTGAACTTGCAGGCGGATCTGTACAGATACATTGTTGAGCAAGGAAAACAGCAAAGAGAAGCGTGAAGGAAAACATTCGAACTGTCGCCATTGCTAACAAATCAAACCTTCCTCTTCCGCCTGTTAACACAAAAACACTACAATTAGAACTAAATCAAACGATTTACAAAATAATACAAATACAGATCTGGAGATCCACATAATAATGAAATTGCCAGCTTAAACACTGAAGTAAATTAAAAAAACCGTTCTAGAGAGAGAGAGCGTACCTGGGTGAAGTGTGGAGAGTGAAAATGGCGATGAATGTTAATATCGTGAAGGAGAAAGAAACGGAATGGACTCCTTTTGGATCTGAATTTGAAAGTTGCGTAGGATATAAGAAGAAAAGTTGCGTATTTTGGGTGAAATACTCATATGACTTATCACGTTTGGATCTTTAGTTTTTGCTTTTCTTTTTTCAAACTTTATGGCATGGTATGTTTTTGTTTTTATATTGCAAATTTGATAAATATTTCATATTATAATGTATTTAACTAGTTAATTATTAATACTTCAATGTAATTAAGTTTGTAATCACTATTTAAATATTCTTTAATGTCTAATCTATTATAATCATAAAATGAAATAATTTTGATACTAGAGATATAAATATGCTTAAGGATGTGATGTTGGTGATCAATAAAGAACAGGCTATCAAATGCATATTTTGGTGGATAGTCATGTAAAGGTCATAAAACTATTTTGTACTTTTATTAATGAAAACATATTTTTTACATCTTTCAATTTTGTTTTAAAAATTTAATTTCTTTCTCAATTTTGAATAATCGATATTGTTGCCCCCTTATCTTATGCAATAACTATTTTATCTTTAACATTTTAAATATCAATTTATGACACACCCACACACACATGCACGCACACCCACGCATGCACACCCCCCCCACATATATATATATATATATCTTAATTTTATATATAGTTTAAATAATTTTATATCTTAATATAAATCTTTATTTAAGTTTATTAATATTATAAATAGATTATTATTTGTATAAATTTGTTACAAAATTTAAAGTAACATATATGATTTACAAATACCAACTGCATTAATTTTGATGAGCACATTCTTTATTGATCACGATTCGAAAATCGAGTGTGATGACACATGTCTTATCCCATCAAAATAGGTCAGCCTAAACAACTCTCAACAAGGGTGGATGCAGAATTAAGAGAGAAATCAAGAATTAAACATAACATAAGCATTGTGGAACTCATAATGTAACAAAACCTTCCTCAAAATCTAGTGTCAGGTGTACAAGTCACTAAGTATCACAATAGATTCAATGAAAACATAAGTTTGAATATCTACAATACTCGAGTAGTATAAAGACATAATCAAGAGTATCTGACGTCTCTTGGGAAACAAGCAACTACCTCATAAAACTCCAATAATAGGCCTCAAACGAAGATGCAGGATGAAAGTTCAAGACTGTTCATGCTCGTAACATACACAAGTGTAGAAAGCAAGGGAATGAGTTCCAAAACAACAATGGTACTCAACCAACATCCCTAATTGACCCTAAGTAAAACAATACTAAACACAAGTACCTTTACACACCATCTGAATCCCCTCATACTATAACCTTTATAGTGACCAGAACTAACCCATTATCACAGTTTCACAAGTAATAAATACTAGACAATACTGGTAGTACATAATAATATAAACATGAGAGTCTTTATAGCATCGTCACAACCTTTCATATTCAAATCACCACTAAACATAACAACTCACTCAAAAAGGTCAAATATTGAAGATGAGGTGCAATGCAATGTAATGCAAATGTCATATAAAGTTATGCATATTTGTCCATTGATACACACCCATTGCATTGCAAATGAGACACATGGGACATATCAGTCTATGTACCTATTAGTGATGAGCTTCTTGGTTATTATGTGACCCGCACCTTCATTTATCTCTTAATTTATCATGTTTTCATAGTATTCAGACAGGGTATTTCTTACGTTTAGACTTGTCATTTTCGTCTGGACTCGTATCATATTGTAGAAGCTCTTGTACTTATGACACCAAATCTTAGGTTGTATTTTAGTTTTTTGCAATTTATACTTATGAAAGACTTATTGCTTGGGATATTCTACTTGTCTCTTACTTTTCCCTTATTTATAACGTATTTAATTGGTAAAAAATTGGGTTGACTTACCTATCAGTTGGGAACATAGGTGCCATCACGACTCATGATTTTGGGTCATGATAGTTTCCATTGTTTCCGATCAGGGATCATTTTTTGCTTCTTATTTTTGGAAGGCCTTACAACATGGTATGGGTACTCGGCTAGATATGAGTACAACTTTTCATCCTTAGTCTGATGGGAAGTCTGAGCAAACTATTCAGGTGTTAGAGAATATTCTTCGAGCACGTGTGATCAATTTTAGTTTTAGATGGGATCAACATTTACCCTTAACAAAGTTTTCCTACAACGGTAGTTATCATTCCAATATTCAAATGGCCCCATTTGAGGCGTTGTATGGAAAACAGTGTAGATCTTCGATAGGTTGGATCCATTCGGTTGGGATGGACTCCTTAAATACAAACTTGCTTAGACATTCTATAGATCAGGTCCGTATGATTTAGGGTAGATTGTTGAAAACCTAAATTCGATAAAAGAGTTATGCAGACTGGAGAGTTCGAGCCTTAGTGTTTATGGAGGGTGATTATGTTTGGCTCCAAGTGTCACCTATGAATGGTGTGATGAGGTTCAGGATGAATCATAAACTTAGCCCAAGATTCATTAGAACTTTTGAGATTTTGAGCCGAGTGGGAGAGGTGGCCTATAAGTTGGTCTTGCCACTTAACTTGTCAGTTGTGCATCCTGTGTTTCATGTCTCCATGCTTCAGAAGTACATGGTGGATGAGTCCTAGCTATATGCTTTCACTTGAATCGGTTGTGTTGGGTCTAGACTTGTCATTTGAGGAGGAGCCTAGATCCATCTTAGATAGGCAAGTCCGAAAGCTTAAGACCAACGAGATTGTTTTAGTGAAGGTGCATCGGAAACACCATTTTGTTGGTGAGGTGACTTCGGAGACACAGTTCGATATGTGTGCCATATATCCCCAGCTTTTCAAGGCTCTAGGTACTTTCTTATACTTTATGTTCGAGGATGAACATGGTTTTTAGTGACGGATAATTTAATGATAGAAAAGGTTATTTTTGGAAATTTTTCTAAAATTACCGTTTTATCCCTCATGATATCGACCCCAAGTCATTTCTGATTGGGTTTTGAAATTTGGTTTCGAGCATTTAGTAAAAACTTGTGATTATGAAAGTTTTAAATTTGAAATGCTAAAGTTATTAAAAGGTATTTTCGATGTCTTTTGGAGGTTTTAGTCTTGAAATGGAATTCCATCAATTTCATCAGTCCCAAATGTGGAATTTTGTCTAAGAGATATGTCGGTTTCTGATTCGGAGCCTTTTTGAGAATTTGAGGTTCAAAGTTTGAAAGTTGTGGTATTTTAGCCTTTGGATTGACTTTGGTCAAAGTTTGGGGTTTGGATTCTTGGATCACATTTCTTACAATTCTTTTGGATTTAAAGGATGAATTTTGGCCTAGAGGAGATCTTGGTTGAATTTTCAGAGTCCCAAGCTTGATCTTGTCTTTTTGGTAGTTATGTTGGTCTCTTGTGACTTTCACGAGTTTCAGGTCAAGGAGACCTCAAATTCATGTTTCAATGATTCCATTGATTTTGGAAGTTCGAGTATAATTAAAAAGCATATAGGGTTTGTGTGTACGGGGTTCCAAGCGAATGACCCATTCAATGATTTTGTTATTGGTTGTATGTTGCTAGTGTCTGATGCCTTCGCTTTTGCGATTTGATCTTCTCTTTTGCAAATATTGTGTTAGTGAGGTGGGCTCACATTTGTGAAGGTTCTGGTGGGCTGACCCTTCTTTTGTGAATATCTCATTACTTTCGCGACCTTCACTTTAGAGGGCCGACTCCCAAAAGCGATGAGGTATCATGTTCAATTATTTCACTTGATTGATCTTAATGAATAAAAAAAGGATAAATGGAAAAGGCAATATGTTGATAGTTGTTCTTTGTGAATTGCCTTTTTGTGGACCTTAATTTGTTGATTGATGAAATGCTTTGATGGCATCATTGCGGACTTGATTTGCTTGAATATTCTCTCTTCCTTATGGTGTAAAATTGATTATTTGCATTGATTTCTATACACCGTGATGAGACATGCGATGATTATACTGAATGGAAATGGTTGTGACAAGTTATACTATATAAAGCCAAAGGGAATTGGTTTCGGCTAGTGATGATGTGCCGAAGGGAAATGGTTCCGGCAAGTGATACTGTATAAAGCCGATGGAAAATAGTTCTGCTAGTGATATTGTGTCGAAGGAAAATTGGTGCGGCAAGTGACAATATATAAATCTGAAGGGAAATGGTTCCGTCTAGTGATATTGTGTAAAAGGAAATGGTTCCAACAAGTGATACTTTATAAAGCCCGTGTGAAATAATTTCGGCTAGTGATATTGTGCCAATGGAAAATGGTTCCGACAAGTGTTTGTCTATTGAGATATGATGAACTTGATACTTGTGATTGATCTACTTGATAATTATGATTGATCTACTTGATACTTGTGATTGCCATACTTAATACTTGTTGGTTGTTGAACAATGATGATAGGTTTGTGATTGTTAAGCCTTGAGAGTTGTGTATTGTAAAATTGTTAGGTTGGGCGAATTTCTATGCAAGTTGTAGTTGAGGCAGTTCAGTTGGGATGAAAGGAGTACTTGTATTCTAGCTTAGTTTTACTTTTTTAGGGGGTTTCTTACTGAGTACCGTGTTGTTTGGTACTCACTTCTTGCTTCTACCTGTGTGATCTTTATTTTTCATCCTTACTCCGAGGCTTGCAAAGGATTTGAGAGGTAGTTGTTTGTCATCCAAGTGTGCCCTCTTTTTCCTTATTTTATGTTTTGTTCTATTCGAGAAACAAAGACATTGAGACTTATATTTATCTTTCAAATTTCGTATTATTATATTAATGGCTTGTACACACGACAACAAAGTTTTGGAGTATTTTAGAATGATTAAGTGTTTTAGTTCTTATGCTATTATTGTCTTATCTTTGTAATGAACCGGTCGGTCATTTTTGGAAAGCTTTGTGAATTTACTGTTTTCCCCCCCCCGATATCTACCTTGGGTCTTTTATGATTTAAGTTCTGGAATTTAGTTTCGAACTTTGAGTTTAAGATTGAGAATTTGGTAAGTTTTGAGTTTGAAAGGCTAAAATGCTTAAGAAAGTGGTTTTTGGTGTCTTTTGGAGTTTCGAGTGCTGAAATAGAATTTTGTTGATTCCATTAGTCCAGAATGTGGAATTTGGTATGTGAGAGTTGTAGGTTTCAAATTTTGAGTCCTTTTGAGGAATTGAGGTCCTAAGTTTTTAAATTGTGGAAATTTAACCTTTGGGTTGACTTTGGTGAATTCCAGGTTCAGATGCTCCGATCAGAATTATGAGAGTTCCGTTGGATTCACAAGATGATTTTTAAGCCTAGGTGAGGTCTTGGTTTATTTTTTAGAGGTCCCGAGCTTGTTTTAGCCTTTTAGGCATTGAATTAGTTTCTAGTGTTTTTCATGGATGTCGGGTCAAGAAGACCTCAAATTCATGTTTCGATGGTTCCATTGAGTTCGGAATGCTGAGTATAATTGATTAGCATATGAAGTTTGTGTGTACGGGTTCCAAATGAATCCCGAGGGTCCTTTCAATGTTTTATGTTGGCTGATGTTGTTGGGGAAGTAGTCCTCGCTTTTGCAGAGGGCCTTCAATTTTGCAATCTTCGCTTTAGCGAAGGCCGACTCGCAACAGGAAGACTAGCCTTTAGGCGAGGTTCATTTAGGCGGACCAGGGCTCGCTTTAGCGATGGTCACTTATGCGGAGCCTGGTTTGCAAAAGTGAGACCCCCAATTTTTGCGGGATTCACTTAAGCGACATAAGAGAGGGGTTTTTGTCATAAAATTTGAGTGTTTTAGCCCCATTTTCACTTTTGAGCTTGGGAAACCTGGGAAGTGATTTTTAAAAGGATTAATTATGCTAAATCATTTGAGTTAACTTTATGATTCTAAAACTTCATTTCCTTTGATTATTTATGGATTGTATCATCAAAATTTGAGATTTTGATTGGTAAATGACAAGGTGTTTCAAGAACTCAAGTTCTAAACTAAAATGGAGATTGTCAACTGATTTTAAGTTCTTTTTTCGAAATGATTCTCTCTAATAGGTTCCAAATGCCTTGAGTAATAATTTCAAGTAAAGAATTTCGGATTCAAACCTTAATTTTGAAATTGAGTTTTGAGTTGATTGACCCATTTTTCAAAGTAACTGATGTGGGTATTATTGTTTCTGGATGTTTATTGTGAATACTAATTGATATTGATTGTGTGTCTTTGGGCATTGGTCAGAAGGGGAAGACTCAAGTCTTGGAGTGACTAGTTGATAATTTAAGACAAGTGATCTCCTAAACCTTGTAATTTAGTAGAATTTGTGTATTCCCTTCTTTGTGTGTGTTGGGAGTAATGAGAATGAGGTGAAGGGTTAATTGTATACTTGATAAATCTTAATGAATAAAAGGGGGTTGAAATGAAAATGTTATGTGCTAATTATAATGATTGTGAATTGCCTTGTGATGGCCCATAATTGATTAATTGATGAAATGCTTGAAGCATGAATGTGGACTTGAATTGCATGAATTGTTATCTCTTCCATGTGGTGTGATATTTCTTGTGTGCATTGACTGATGAACACCGTGATGAGACACGTGAGGGTTATAAAGTCGATGAGAAATGGTTTCAGCTTCTGAATTGATATAAAGTCGATGGAAAATGGATCCAGCTAGTAAATTGAAAAAAAGCCTATGGAAAATGGTTCCGACTAGTGAAATTAATATAAATCTAATGGGAAATGGTTCCAACTAGTGATTTGATATAAAGTTGATGGGAAATGGTTCCGGCTAGTGATATTGTGCTGATGGGAAATGGTTTTGGTGAGAGATTAATTGTTGTGATTTGATGCATTTTGATGCTTATGTGTGATTTACTTGTTGATTGTGATCGATCTATTTGACATTGAGATTGGCTTAATTGATATGTGTTGAATCGTGACTATTGTACTGTGACTATTGAGCCTTGTAAGTTATTTACTATAGAACTGTTAGGTTGGAGTGATTTCTTTTTAGGTTATAGTTTGAGAATGCTCGGCTGGGATAAAAGGAGTATTCGTTTTCTAGCTAAGTTGATTCGGTTATTAGATTGCTTGTTATGTACCGTGTTGTTGGTACACACTCCTTACTTCTACACTTGTGTAGGTTCTGAGCCCAGTACTGTGTGATTGTCCTTCTTCTCCTACTTTCCGAGGCTTGGAAAAGACTATTGAGAGGTAGGTGTTTTTTCATTCTGGCAGTCCCTCTTTTACTTTTTATTTTTTATTTTTTTATTTATGTTTTGTTCTATTTGAGAAACAAAGTCTAAGACTTGTACTTATTTTCTTAATTCTGCCTTTTATGTATTTAGTGGCTTCTACACGTGATAATCAGGTTTTGGGGTGTTAATAAAAAGAATAAATTTTCCGTTTTATCTTGTTCTTGCTTTGTCTTTCCATTTTTTTTACTTTTGTTTTCATTAGGTAGAGGTTGATTTGTCTTGGTGGGAATATACAAGTGCCATCATGTCCATTTTTGGGATGTGGGAAATGGTATCTTTCACGACCCAACTTCTTGAGTCATGATGACACCTACTAAAACCCACTAGTAGGTAAGCCGACCCATACCTAAAATTGTGAGTACAAGGGTAGAACTAAACAGGAAATATTACTAATAATAAATGAGGACAAAATCGAGAAGCAAACCAAAAACTATATACAAAGAAACCCTCCTAGAACCTAGAAGTCACAAGTACAGAGTTGTCTAATGAGATAAATACAAGTCTCAAAAGTGGACCACAACAAGACATATCAAAGGCAAAAGATAAGCTAATATAAGTATAGAACAAGACAAGTTGGTCTAGGACGCCAAGGGCTCACCCTCGTCTTTGATATCCACAAGCTGGAAAATATGGCACGAATGATCACCACTAGTAGTTGGTACTAGGACCTGCATCACGAAAAGATGCAAAGTGTAGCATAAGTTCCAAAACAAAGGTACTCAATAGGTATCACAGGTCGACCGAGCAATAAAGGTAAAAACAATATGAAAAGATAGAATCTAGACAAAAATAGAGGTCAAAGCAAATACGAAAATAAGCACACGATCGTACTGAAAGTCAATCTATGTACAACTAAAATAAACTTAACTAGACCCCATAAATGTAACACCCCGACTTTTCAAAACATCTAAATTAACTCGTATCTTTGTGGAAAGACAAGGAGGGTGAGTAATAAATTAAGAATGATATGGAATGTCCTATTTAAAGTGTTCAAGTGTTGCATCTCAAGTTTTGAAGTTAGGTAAGTGGCAAAATAAAAGTTGGCGGAAGTTATCGTAAGTTCCTTCTTAAAGATTTCTC
>NW_006238970.1:9375-10851 GCF_000226075.1 Solanum tuberosum | reverse complement strand
GAGTCTATTGTTGCCAAGAGAGTCTATCGAGGTTGCACGGTAGAAATTATTGACCGTTAGACCTCTATAGACCTGGTAGAGTTAAAGATGGTCGATTTTGATGTCATTATGGGTATGGACTGGTTAACATCTTGTTATGCTAATGTTGAGTGCTGGACAAAGATTGTTAGATTTAACTTTCCAGGAGAGGCAGTTTGGGAATGGAAAGGCGATACAGCAACACCGCAAGGTAGGTTTATTTCCTATCTTAAGGCGAGGAGGATGATTACTAAGGGTTGTATTTATTATCTTGTTCGTGTTCATAAAATAGATGCAGAACCACCGACGCTTCCGTCTATTCCGGTAGTTAATGAGTTTCTAGATGTATTTCCGGACGAACTTCTTGGTATCCCTCCAGAACGAGAAATTGATTTTGCTATCGATATGCTACCAGGTACACAACCCATATCTATCCCTCCTTATAGAATGGCTCCTGCTAAACTAAAAGAGTTGAAGGGTCAGCCGGCTTGCGAGCATAGTTTCCAGGAGCTAAAGGACAGGTTGACATCAACAGCAGTTCTGGCATTGCCAGAGGGTTCAGAAGTCTATGTGGTGCACTGTGATGCTTCTGGGGTTGGGTTGGGATGTGTTCTAATGCAACATGGTAAGGTTATCGCATATGCTTCAAGACAGTTGAGGAAACATGAGAAGAACTATCCCACCCATGATTTAGAGTTAGCGGCAGTTGTGCATGCATTAAAAATCTGGAGACACTATTTGTATGGTGTTCATGTTGACATCTTCACAGATCATAAAAGCCTTCAATTATATATTTAGACAGAAGGAGTTAAATCTGCGACAACGTCGATGGCTTGAGTTACTGAAAGACTACGACGTGGATATTTTATATCATCCAGGAAAGGCAAATGTAGTAGCCGATGCCCTCAGTCGAAGATCTATGGGTAGTTTATCCCATTTAGGTGTTGAGAAGCGATAGCTAGTGCGAGAGCTTCATCAGTTGGCTAGTTTGGGAGTCAGATTATTAGAGGCAGACGATAGTGGGGTCACAATTCAGGATACAACCGTATCATCTCTAGTTGTAGAAGTAAAATCACGACAACAAGAGGATCCTAGCTTAGAGCAGCTTAGAGCTAAGGCTCAGGATCAACAGTCTTTAGCATTTGACATAGCAGAAGATGGAGTCCTCAGATATAGCGGTCGATTGTGTGTTCCGAATGTTGCAGGGCTTCGACATCGAATTATGGAAGAGGCACATCATTGCCGTTATTCTATTCACCCTAGTTCGACGAAGATGTACCATGATATTAAGGAGATCTATTGGTGGCAGGGGATGAAGAAGGACGTTGCTGAGTTTGTGGCGCAGTGTCCTAACTGCCAACAGGTGAAGGTTGAGCACCAAAAGCCCGCTGGGCTAGTTCAGGAGATAGCCATTCCTTTGTGGAAGTGGGAAGCAATTAATATGGATTTTATTACAGG
>NW_006238970.1:0-6087 GCF_000226075.1 Solanum tuberosum | reverse complement strand
TGGTTTGCTGAAGCTTGTGAGCTGTTTGATGTATTGTACTGATATTTACCTTTTTTAGTTTTGGTATAGATATCATGGTGGCCTCGACGGCCCAATCAGGACTTCTGTGCTAGTTGGATGTTTCTTTAGATGAACTCTTGGGAGTAGCTGGTTCTTTTGTAGATCTGTTGACAGGGGCCTTGCCGGCCGAGGGCTTAGTTTTAAGCCGAGATATACTTGTTTGTTTTCTTAATTGCATGTGACTGCCATGCGCTAGTAGCAAATGGTTCAGCAGGGTAGGCTCGGGCCTGAGTTTTGGCTTTAGGAGTCAGTTGCGCCCCTTGAGTTTGGGGCGTGACAATAAAACTAGAATGTATACTCGTGCACAAGTTTAAATGAAACCTGAATGGCCCCATAAGCCCGACATGTACACAGAATAACTAAGTTTATAAAAAAAGTAATCCAGATCAGAATCCAAGAACATCAGTCGGGCTCCCATCCCATGTAACCAAGAGCCAGTTAACTCCCAACCAAGCTAGCAAGAGTGACACTCAACACAACAAAAAAACTACCATCCCAGCTAGTAAGAGTGATAATAAACCTAGGTAGCCCAACCATACAATCCACTCATAGGGGTGTTAACCGCAAAACTAGCAAGAGTACCTTCGGGGCGTGTCAACTCCATAGAGGATCTAAGATATCCAGGTCGCCCAGCTAGCAAGAATGCCCGGGGGCGTATCGACTTCGAAGAGGATCTCAAGTTGGCTCCAAGCCACTATGGATTGACGTCCACCCTCAATGATATCATAAAAGGCTCCAAGTCGGAAGCACTCCAATCCTGGGAAAGAACATAATCTTTGGTAATGCATATGAGCCGCAGAAATAGGGAGAGGAGACAAAAAGGGCCAACAAGCAGCGTAAACGCTTAAACTAAGGCTCATTCTATCAGACCCAAGTCTGCTATTCCAATCTACAAGGATTTGTCCATCCAAAACGACGTCGGAGACATACCATTGTCACAAGGTGCATGAGTCTAACGCAACACTAGTCTATCCTAGACTAAGGCCAAAACATGCTCCAAAAACAAGTAGTCAACCAAGTAAATCACATAGCATGCTCCATCACACATACAACCCTATTCCAGCATGGTACTACCATCGAAACAGTGGTAATCAACCCTAAATCATGGTTTCTAATAAAAAAAAGTAGAAATAACTAGGTCCACCCCAATTAACACTAATCATCATGAATTTACACACTCCTGCTCAATCTAATTAGAAAGGAAGTCGTAGCCTACTTGTAGGCCGATCGCGCGTGCTCCAAATCACAACGTCAGAGATTTTCTCATCCTAAAGGCCTCTGAACACTGCCACACTATAAAAAAAAATAGGATCAGAACGTTAATACAGTCGTTTAGACCCAAAAAGTTACCCAAAATGGAGATAGACCAATTTTTACAGTCAAACGAGAATCATTGGACCCGCATTGGAATTTATGTAAAAAGGTCATAATTTATGCCTTGAACTTGTGTCCCAAAATAAGAGACAATTCACGGCACAAAACAACGGAAACAACAACATACCACGAAAACAAAAATAAAAGGAAAAAGGGCAGTAGCTTTCACACAAAAATAAGCTTGAATGGAGTGTCACCGACGCAATCCAATCACTTCACCACGTATCCCCAACAAATATGAGCGGGTGATACTTCAAATAACTAAAATTTGAGCTTGGATGAGGGATTACTCGCCTTTTGAAAATTGAGAGTGAAAGCTGAAGTTTCTGGGTATAAATACCAAAAACTGGTCAATAAAACCAAAAATCTACTCGCTGAAAGTTTGATATCTAGTCACTAAAAGCCTGCTCCAAATATCAGAACTTCAGATGATTGTTCAAACTGCAAATTCTCTAATGGGGTGTTTAGGATTCATTTATAACCCCGTGCGGGTAAATGAAATATGCTTCCCCATCAAATTTGACATTTTGGACTCAACAGAACCATGAAAACATCCATCTGAGGTCGTTTTAGACAAGAAGTGGGTCCCATACCCAATTTCTATTTTAAGCTAAAAACCACAGGAAGGCTTAATATGAGACCGAAAGCCTAGGGAACCATACGAAAGGTTGTTCTAGACCAAACTCAACCTTCCAGAGTTAACTGTGCTAACAAAATTCTTATCCAAGCACGTTTACGAAGAATGTTGACCAAAGTCAACCTTTGGCTTAAGCTTCAAAGTTAACTCAAACCAAACGTCTTGGGGACTGAACCAACTATTCCCCTAGCCTAAAATGGCCCGTTTGGAGCTGACGATACCGTCAGAATTACATTCTGAGGCTGTCTTCATAAACTTTGTATAAAAAATGGCCATTCAAGGTTCAAAAGTTCCAAAAACACTAAAACTCGCATAAAAAATAAACGAGTGACCAGGTGACTGAACAACCTGTCCCAACAAGTTATAAATGACTTGGGTTCGCTACATATAAGCTATTCACAATGAATAAAAGGTATAAACACAAAAATGATCAGGAGGTCATTACAACATCCACTACTAAAAAGGACTTTTATCCGCGAAAGTAAGAGTGAAGAAGTACCTGAAGGATCAAACAAGCCTTGAAAATACTCATGTACATCATGCTTGGTCTACTAGGTAGCCTCCTCAATTGGATGATGCCTCTAACATACCTTAACCGCATAAATTGCTCTCGAGCACAATTGCCGCACATTTTTGGCAAGAATGGCAACTGCTCCTCTATGAAGGTCAAGCGATCATCCAACTTTACTGCATCATACTAAAGCACATATGATTGATCAGGAACATACTGGAACATCATCGAAACATGAAAGACTGGGTGGGTTGCTGAGAACATCGGGGCCAAAGCTAACTCATAAGAAACCTCTCTAAATGTTCGAAGCATCTCAAAAGGCCCAATATACTTGGGGCTAAGTTTGCCCCACCTTTCAAATCTCATCACGCCTTTCATGAGCGACACACAGAGGAAACTCTATCACCTACTGAAAACTTCAAAGGCCGTCGCCCAGGATCAGCATAACTCGTGTACCTATTGTGAGCTGTCCAAAGTTTTTCCTGAATCACCCTCACATGCTCCAAAGCCTTCTAAATCAAGTCTGTGCCACTTGGTCTAGGCTCTGTAGACTCAAACGAACCAACTGGACACCGACAACACCTACCATATAAGGCCTCAAATGGGGCCATTTGGATGCTAGAATGGTAGATGTTGTTGTACGCAAATTCCGCCAAAGGCAAGAACTGGTCCGACTAACCACCAAAGTCTAATACAGAAGTCCACAACATGTCCTCAAAGACCTGGATAGTACGCTTCGACTAACCATCAGTCTGTGGGTGGAAAGCTATGCTAAGGTCAACATGAGTGCCCAATTCATCCTGGAAAGTTTTATCGAAGCTACAAGTGAACTGAGAACCCCGATATGATATAATGGAAACCGACACACCATGAAGACGAACCACCTCACGAATGTATATATGGGCTAACCTCTCGGGGGTGAATGAAAAATGAATAGGGAGGAAGTGTGCTGATTTGGTCAATAGATCCACGATGGCCCAAATACTATCAACACCTCTAGAAGTCCAAGGCAGCCTTGTGAGAAAGTGCATTGCGATCCCACTTCCACTCTAGGATGGGTAAATCTCTGGAACTCACCACCAGGTCTCAAATGGTCGGCCTTCACTTGCTGACAACTTAGGAGGACACATAGTCTACAATATCTCTCTTCATGCCGGCCCACCAGTAATGCTGCCTCACGTCACGATACATCTTTACGATTTCCAAATGAATAGAATATCTAGAATCATGGGCCTCTTGATGGATCAACTAAATCAAACCCCCAACTTTTGGGATACAAATACAACCAGCAAACCTCAAAACCTCATCTGAGTTTAAGGTAACCTTATCACCTACTAACCCTCCATCTCAAAGTTCCACCAAGGCCTCATCCTCAAACTAGTGGCTACAAATCTGTTCAAGAAGGTAGGATTGAACTTCTACATAGGCTAGACCACGTCTATAATCTAAAACATCCAACTGAACCATCTGGTTAGCTAGGAACTGAATGTCCAAAGATAAAGGTCACTCCACAGTAGATAAGAAGTCTAGACTACCCATACTCACTACCTTCCGACTCAAGGCACTCGCCACCACATTCACCTTGCCATGATGGTAGAGAATATAAAGATTATAGTCCTTTAGAAGCAAAATCCAGCGATGCTACCTCGAATTAAGGTCTCTTTAGCTCATAATATATTGAAGGCTCCTATGATTAGTGTAGATCTCACAACAAACTATGTACATGTAGTGCCTCGAGATCTTAAGCGCAAAACTACCGGTGACAACCCCAAGTCATGAGTGGAGTAGTTGCGCTCATATAGCCTAAGATTCCTCGACACATAAGCAATAAACTGGCATGCTGCATCAATACACAACACAAACCGACGCTGGATCCATCAAAATAAACTGTGAAGCCCTCGCCCCCAACTAGAAGGGTCAATACAAAAGCAGTAGTCAGTAACCCCTTGAGTTTTGAAAGCTCGCCTCAGACTTGTCAGACCTTTCGAAAGGTATATCAAGACGAGTCAACTAGGTTAGAGGTGTTGCAATGGTGCAAAATAGCTCCACAAACAGTCTTTAGTAGCCTGCCAAATTGATGAAACTCCGAACCTCAATCACCGAAGTAGGCCTAGCCCAACCACGAATAGCCTCAATCTTTGCCGGATATACCATGATTCCATCCTTAGACACTACATGCCCCAAGAATGCTATAGAATCAAGACAAAACTCACACTTTGAGAACTTGGCATAAGATGTTGATCTCTCAAAGTCTGGAGCACAATCCTCAGTGCTACTCATGATCACTCCTACTCCGTGAGTATACCAGTATGTCAACTATGAACATAATCACAAAAAAATCAAGATACGGTGTGAACACACACGTCATCAAGTCCATGAAGGCAACATTGTCATTAGTCAACCCAATACATCACTAGGAACTCATAGTGGACATATCTAGTCATAAATATGGTCTTATGGATGTCCATTGCCCTAATCCTCAACTGATGATAACCAGACCTTAAATCAATCTTTGAAAATACTGTGGCACCCTGAAGCTGGTCAAATAGATCATCAATCCTAGGCATGGGGTAGTGATTCTTCACCGTTACCTTTTCAACTGCCTAAATCAATACACATGCACATTGTGCCATCATTCTTCTTTACAAATAGAACATGAGCGACCCAAGGAGACATACTAGGCCTGACCCAAGAGATCCTGAAGCTGAACACAAAGCTCCTTGAGCTTTACGGAAGCCATTAGACATGGCAGAATGGAAATAGGCTGAGTACCCGGTCAAAGCTCGATAGAAAAGTCAATATCACGCTCTGAGGGTAGGCCATGCAGGTCACTAGGAAACACATCTATAAAATCACGAACGGCTGGAATGGACCGAACTGAAGGGACCTTCCTACTCACATCACGCACATAGGCAAAATAAGACAAACACCAGCTAGCCACTAGCCTCCAAGCTTGAACAAAAGATATAATTCCAATCGGTGTGCTACTAATGGATACCTTCCACACCACTAGTGGAATACCATGCATGGCTAAGGTAGTGGTCTTAGATAAACAATCTAAAACTATGTGATAGGGGGATAACTAGTCCATACCCAGTATCACATCTAAATCAAGCATATCTAACAATATAAGGCCAGCCTGGGTTTCACGCCCCTAGATAGTAACTAAGCAAGTTAAAACACCTAATCCACTACTAAAGACTCACCCACGGGGGTCAAAACATGCAATGACACTAGCATAGGCTCATAACTCATACACATGCGAGAAGCGTAATATATAGACAACATAGGAATAGGTTGAGCCTGGATCAAATAAAGTTGAGGTAAGCTGATGGTATAAAAAAAATTATTCCTGTGATCACATCGTCTGGAGCTGTATAGAAATGGCCATGTGTGCCTCGATGATATACCGTGAGTTTACGGTATTTCTAATACGTTTCACTTACAAGTTGTGTGTGTCTAAAGCACTTTTTTATTGGTTTTGATGTGTTTTTATCATGTTTTA
>NW_006238969.1:2498147-2504196 GCF_000226075.1 Solanum tuberosum | reverse complement strand
ATAATTTTTGTGCTAGGAGATATGACCCTCCAAAGTAGACCCTCGAAAAAGGCTTCACTTGGAAATTTCGGATTTTGATACGGTTGCTCTAAAATTTGGGTTAGACCCATTTCCCACTCAATTTGACCCCCTAAACAAGAATATGAAGTCGGATTTTTGAAAAACGAAACGGATTTTTTTATATATAGCTAAACAAGTTTCCGGTAACTTCCGAAGCACACTTTTAAGAACTTTTTGGGTCATTTCAGGTGCTTTCTAGAGAAATGCTGAGCAGTGAGAGGCTGTTATACAATGGTTGGCTAAGTACATTGCTGCAGATGGCGAGTGTGCGGAGTGGGTCACCACACCACGGTTGGGTATCCGATAGGTCACATTAAATTTTGCGGCCAAGTTCTTCTGGTTGTTGGTGCGTAACAGAGTGTCGCCTACAAAAGCTGACAACCAACTCACTTGGGACAGAGCGGTCATGGTGGCAGTATTAGTAGCAGGAGTAGAGATTGACTTTGACCGCATGCTGCTGGTAGAGAGTCACGAGAGGGCATTTAAAACTTCCACTACTTACCCCTTTCCATGTTTGATTTTCCATTTGTGTAGGGACTCTGGAGTGCCGATCTGTTGTGATAGACTGATCCATCCTATCGGGACTTTGGATATAGGCCTCATTCGAGATGAGGCAAATGTGATGGCACCTCGCAGAGAACCCCAGGTTGAGGTACCTCCCTTGGGCGTAGATCTTGCAGACACGATAGGGCAGGCACCGGGCGGTGACCCCATTATACCAGATCACTCTGATACTGTCCCGACCTCCTCTTCCAAGGCCGCTAGTATGGCTCCTAGTTAATCCCGGTCCACACCACAGTTAGGAGCTACTGTTATCCTGTTTGTCATATTAAAGAAATTAGAGGCTCAGATGGCCACACTGCTGCATCACATCTAGCCGTGGATGCAAAAGTCGATAGTTGAGTCTGAGGCCAAAATGCAGCGAAGGATGGAGGGCATGATGGACCGGAAGGTCCATACTGTTAATAAGAGTCCTGATGCCTTTGAATTGCGAGTCCTCGAGCGATCAGCCCCGACCATAGATTTATCCTCTTTGTTGGCTGAGTTAGCCAGTCTCCGGACCGAATGCCATTGTTGCCACCACTACATTAGAGCCTCAGGCTGTACCTACTGCACTGGCTGATGATACGGTGCTGGATGCTTTATTTAGTGGGACCACCGAGGAGGGGCCTGAGCATTCACATGCCAAATGTAAGAGGCACCGTTCTAGTCGCACTGAGGAGGAAAAATCTCAAAAGAGACAGCGTAGGCCGGAGAAGGAGGCTAGGAATGCTTTGATTTTAGATGAAGAGTTGCGCCAGTGGAGAGTGCCTGAGAGTGTTGCAGGGGCATCGAGTTCTGCCCCAGTTGTAGAGGTCCCGCTTGTTGTGAGCACCACTAATGGTACTATGATGGATTATGTGGGCACTACTGAGGGTGACCCAACTATTGTTCCGGCAGCTCCGGGAAACCGGTCCCACCCGCTCATTCATTATTCATTGGCGCTCTGCGCCACAGATTTTCTTCAACCAATCCATTATCTTTTACTGTTCTTGTATGCATTGGGGACAGTCATATCTATTTTTTTTGGGGGTGGGGTAAATGGATTGTGAGTTATAGGGTGAAGTCTGGGTAACCCAACTCATAAATCCTCTCTTGGGGTTTTCTTGCCTGTGTTCTTTTTCCCCAAGAGACTGTTTAATTTCTGTTGAACCGGCATGTGTTAGGATTGTATGTATAGAAGCATGAAAAAGAATGAAGAATGATGGAATATGAAAAATATACCTGTCCAAATTTTGTGATGTGTGCTAGAATTGGTAGGCTAAGACAAGTTGAATGTGTTGGCTATGAGTATGACATGACAATGAATCAACTTGATGGCATGACTTAAGCTGGAACTTGAACTGGGTAATCTAATAATGAAACTATGTGCCAAGAGCGTGTGAGAATAGTTGATTGTTCAAACAGTTTTTGTGAAAAACTAGAACTTGCCCAGTTAGTCCTGCTAAGACAATTCAATCTAGAGGTTAGGAAGTGATCATAGGCCCTTGTTCTGATAAGTCCATAAATTGCCTAAAAGAAGGATCCAACCAAATGAAATAAATGCTCCCTTTGATCCAAATGCTTTGAGCCTAAAATTAAATCATTTCTTTCTAAACCCCGAACTTACCTTCCCATAATCGACTATGTTGGCCCCGGTTCCTCCTTGGACATGTGCACCTCGACTTAGGCCAAAAGCCTAAGTTGAGGGTGGCTAATGTAAAAAGTAACTTCAATCTTGGCCCAAACCCGATATCGGGTATTGTGCACCTCAACCAATGGAAAATCCATAAATTTGAGGGTGGCTATGAAAGAGGAAACTGAAAGAAAAATGGGTATGAAAAGAGTTTGATGTTGAAAAAGAGAGGAAAGGATGTGACTTGTTGAAAGCTAAAAAAATAAAAAAGGGGCTACAAAAGTCTAAAAGTCACATCCATGGTTGAAGAGAAAATCAAGGGAAGAAGGTACAATGGTAGCATGGCAAAAATAGGGCAAAAAAGAGGTTGAAAGCCTAGTGTAATGTCAAGGAGGGCAGAAAGTCACTAAGAAGTACCCAAACGTACCACACCTGACCCCGAGCCTACGTTACAACCCAAGATAGTCCTATAGTGATCCTAGAGTCTAGTTTGGAGAGTCTAAGCAACGAAAATAAGGGCAAGCCTATAGTACTGAGCACTAACTGTACTTGAAGTTATTTCTGAGTGTGAGTGTTGAATAAATCCTTGTACTCAAATTCATAAGTCATTGTGTGACAGAAAAGGGATTTCGTTTGAAGTAAGGGCACTAGTTACATTGTCGGAAAGTTGGTACCTTGGTGATAGTGAAACAGTGTATGTTGTGTGTTAGTTAGTTGATCGTTGTCATGGTTTCATTAGCATGAATTAGCTTGTCGAGTCTAAAAGAACAAATTTTGTACCTGAAAAGAGAGTGGGTAGAGAGCCATGTGATTGCTTGTGCTTGAAATGTTTGCTTCTATACAAGTGTCGTTTAGAGTCTTAGTGCGTCGCTTGAGGACAATCAACGAATTTAAGTTGAGAGTGTGTTGATATATCGTGAGTTTACGGTATTTCTGATACATTTCACTTACAATTTGTGTGTATCTAGGACCTTTTTGTATTGGTTTTTATGTGTTTTTGTCATATTTTGCAGGAAAGATGTTTAGGCGCGGAAGTAAAGAGAGAGCTGAAAGAACTGCAGAAAAGGGCATCTATGGAGGTTATCTACGGACCGTAGGTCCATTGACGCTCCGTAGGTGATGGCCGTAGATCAGCAGGCAAGGTAGAGAAGGCAAATCATGGAAATCTGACCAAGGGTGGAACCACGGTGGCCATAGACGGTCCGTATATTGATATACGGACCGTACTGTTGATCCATAGATTGATACTGCGAGGGTTCCAGTACATGATTTTTGGAAGAGTATAAGTGTGGAGCTACGGAATGGGATTGACGGACCGTAGATTGATCTACGGTCCGTACTGCAGCTCCGTCGTTTGCTTCAGAGAAGCTGACTTTTTGAAGTTGAAATATTTTCTAAGTCCTGGCTGACGGAAGGGACTCACGAACCATAGATCCATTGACGGACTGTGAGTCTGTCTCGTGGAATGAAGACGCGTGCCTGAACAAACTTTCCTTAATTTGTTTCCCTTCTAATTTAGGACTTGTTTTCTATAAATAGGGCATGTAAACCTCGTTTTTGGGGTTAGACTGATATACTTTTGTTTTACTTTGTGACTTTGGAATTCATTTTTGCAACCCTTGCAATTCTTGATTTCCAAAAGTTGGTTTTGAAGATTTGGTTTACAATTCAAGTTGAATTTCTGGATTTATTTTTCTCAACTACGTAAGTTCATAATTCTTTCATCTAAAGCAATGAATTGTGTTCATATGATTATGGGTAACTAAACTCCACAACTAGGGTTGTGGGATCCATGAGCGATTAACAAAGTATGAATAGTAAATAAGCAATTCTTGAATAGTGTTTTCTATGCATTGATAATTCTTTCGTTTAGAACTCTTTTTAACGGTGGCCAACGTTAGAACTTGCCTCGTTACTACTTGCCGGACCAAGGAGGTAATTAACGAGAAAAGAATTATCAACATAGATTTAGTGTGATACTATCTAATAGGCTAGTGGTGAAGTAATAACTAAGCCAAACATAGATTATGATGTCTAATATGAGGTAAAGGTAAGGGTTAGTAAATTATACACACGTAGCCGGACCAAGGTGCGGGGTGAAATTCTCTAGATGCCGGACCAAGGATTTAGAGATACCTAACTTATCCATTTGCATGTAATACACTAGGAAAGGATTTCTATCAATAGGATTACTGAGTTATGAGCTTGTGGTGAACACGTATACCCTAGTTAATTCTCTCATCTTGGTAACAATCAAAAATTGACTTTTGTTTACTGATTACTTACTGAATTCTTACAATTTATTCCACAAATCCCCCCTTTTTAATTACTTGTTTCTGGAAGTAATTTGACTAAATGAATATAAGTGTAGGTTAAAGTTAAGTGTAAACCATTTTCCTCGTGGGATCGACCCAAACCTACAAGTTGGGTTTTTTACTTGATAACGATCGCTTACGCTTCTTTAGGGAGGTGTAATTTGAGCGTATCACTTAGTATCAAAATATAAATTATTATTATCAAGTTTTGTTATTAAGTTTTAATATCAAACTTAGAATATTCTCTCTAAGCTTGGAGATGGTTTTGAAGAACTTGAAGATTGAAAGGATTTCAACTCCAAAATTTTGGACTTGGGTCTTGTGGATTCTTCACTTTTGACTTATTTTAAGACTTAATCTTGCATACCCATTGATGGAAACTGAGATTGGTATACATTTTTATCTCTTTTACATGTGTAGCGAAAACCCCATTTCTTGGGGTGTGATTTTGTGAATATGGGTTAGGTTAATTGTTGGGTGTTGCTTGTTGATAGTTTATTTGTTGTTTAGATGTGATTTCGTTTAGTAGTTGTGTTGGAACTTAATGAAATTGTAGTTACAAATACGATTTCACCTTTGTGTTTTCGGCTTGCTCGAGAGAGCTCGTAAAACTATGACTACTAAATTGATGGCCGGTGGGAGTAGGTCGACATGAGGTTCAACTAAGAGAGTAAACCCTAGTCCTTCTCCCACACACATAGCTCGAGAGAGTTAGTGGGCTAAGTTGGAGGTTGTTCTTCATGCGGCAAGTGGGTGTCCGAGAGGAACCCATTTGATTCGGGGTAAGTTGCTCGACAGAGAATTTACCCCCACTATAGTCTAGCCTAGTCACAAATATTCAACGGATTTTCTATCAAAAGTATGTACCCAATAGTCTAGTCTAACCCGTATTCCTATCACATCCCAAGAATCCCGTCCCCGCATTCGTATATCTTTTTATTTTTGCTGATTTTGCTCTTTACTTTCTTACGAACCTCCCATTGATAATTGATACTCGCGTCAAACCCTTTAATTTCGCATGCCTTCATTCGATAAAGTCTTTAGCTACGGTTAGTTTTAGGACTTTCGCGCTTAACCATTAATTTTCAGGAACCACTCCCTTGGGACTCGACCCCAACCCTTGGTTGGGTTACTTTACTATTATACGATCGTAGACACTTGCATTGGAAGTTGTGTCTTGATTACGCAAACATCAGGCACATAGTTAATGGGATAAGGAGATTGTTACTAGAAACCCAACCTCTACTAACGGGGAAGTTTCCATCTCAAGAGATTACTACTAGGAAACCCAGCCTCTACTAATGGGAGAGACTCCATAAGAAACCGAGCCTCTACTAACGGGAGAGCTTCCATCTTATATCAATATCCACTCGGTGCTAAACATAATTACCATTGAGTTCATATTAAACCTTGACTTAAGTTCATATTTATGGAAGAATGTCTTGACAGTCAATCCAACATAATTCATACTATAGCTCATTAGATCATGCGTGAGAATAACCTTTCACCGTCCATGTCT
>NW_006238969.1:2496622-2498085 GCF_000226075.1 Solanum tuberosum | reverse complement strand
ATATATATTCATTAGGTGAGACTAGTCTTCCAACCTTAGAATCATCATAATGTGAGGAAATTACTCACGTCATACCATATTCATACCTAGGTGTGTATATGAGAATAGCCTTTCTACAACACAACAACTAGATCATGAGAATATTCACTTCACTCTCAAAATGTTTTTAAAGCATGTACATAACCTTCATAAAACATGCATAATATCATATCTTTCCCTTTCAAGGATCCAAGCTCATATAAAATAAACACTTCTAAAATGACTACATTAGACGTGGATATAATTATAATTCAAGTAGTTCAATTACTACCAGCATAATGTCATACTTCACCTACTTAAGGTTAAAGACTTACTTTCAATCATCACACTTAAGGTTCAAACACTAGACATGGATATCATCCTAACTCATATGATTCTATCACTTTATGCATTCAAACATTCATGAGGTAGATTAGGTGGGTAAAGTCCTTCCTCAACTATGATACTTACTAGTCTACCATTATCATCTAGACTTCACTCTCAAAGCCATTACAAGCATAATTCAACATGTTAGATTTAATCTAAAAGCCCTAGCATTCTACCTTCATGACTACAAGCCTTACCAAATCTTTACTTCTTACATTCATCATAAATACCTAAATTTCAAGGCATTCTAATCACATGGTTCATTATTAAGTGATTCTATTCATAAATCATTACAAAGGTTCAACATAAAGCTTTACTAGTCATGATACATCATATAAACTATAACCTAATTCAATTCATGTCCACATGTTTCTATTCTTGAACAATTGCTACTCATACCATCAATTCTAGAAGATCAGCTATGAATCCTCAATTTCCTTTCACAAGGCATAAACCCACATTACTACAATTTTATCAATTAGACTAGGTTTAGCCACGGAAAACATATAATATCATCATAATAACATGATTCACTACTAAATAAATTATAAACAAGTAATATCTACTCAATTTGATTTATACTCAATTTAACCTACAATATAGTAAGAAACCCTAACTAGAATTGGGGTTCATCTTCACAATTGGGGGGAAATCTAGGGGGGCTCCATGGATGGAAGAATCCATGGATGAATAAGATATCAAAGCTTGAATACAATGCCCTCACAAATCTTGGAAATTTGGAGGAATTTGACCTAGGTTGACCCTCTCTTCTTCTTCTTCTTCTTCTTCTTCTTCTTCTCCTTCTCCTTCTCCTCCTTCTCCTCCTTCTCCTCCTTCTTCTCCTTCTCCTTTTTCTCCTTCTTCTCCTTCTTCTCCTGCTCCTCCTCCTGCTCCTCCTCCTTCTTCTTCTTCTTCTTCTTCTTCTCTTTCTCCTCCTTCTCCTGCTCCTGCTCCTGCTCCTGCTCCTGCTCCTCCTCCTCCTCCTTCTCATTCTTCTTCTCCTTCTCCTTCTCCTTCTCCTTCTCCTCCTCCTTCTCCTCCTTCTTCTCCTTCTCCTT
>NW_006238969.1:2483518-2496377 GCF_000226075.1 Solanum tuberosum | reverse complement strand
CTCCTCCTGCTCCTCCTCCTCCTTCTTCTTCTTCTTCTTTTTCTTGAGTTATCTAGAGAAGAACTTTGGGATCTTTTGTGGGTTTTGGAATTAATGACTTACTTGGGGTGGTTAAAGGGTTTAATAGTTTATATAGGTGTATAAAGTCTAATGAAAACGACCCCACTTAATACTAACTTTAAAAGGAATTTCCTAATTTGCCCTCACTTAGGCAGCATGGTGCCAAACACCATGACCCCCTTTCACGATCCGTCAAGGGCACCACAGCCCTTGAAAGTAGCCGTAGTCCCTTGAGTAGTAGCTAGGCTACCCTGCCATGTCCCCTACAAGGTGAAGGCAACCCCACAAGCCTTCCCACGGGTCGTGGTCTTCACCACGAGCCTTCCCACGGGTCGTGGTCTTCACCACGAGCCTTCCCACGGGTCGTGGTCTTCACCACGAGCCTTCCCACGGGTCGTGGTCTTCACCACGAGCCTTCCCACGGGTCGTGGTCTTCACCACGAGCCTTCCCACGGGTCGTGGTCTTCACCACGAGCCTTCCCACGGGTCGTGGTCTTCACCACGAGCCTTCCCACGGGTCGTGGTCTTCACCACGAGCCTTCCCACGGGTCGTGGTCTTCACCACGAGCCTTCCCACGGGTCGTGGTCTTCACCACGAGCCTTCCCACGGGTCGTGGTCTTCACCACGAGCCTTCCCACGGGTCGTGGTCTTCACCACGAGCCTTCCCACGGGTCGTGGTCTTCACCACGAGCCTTCCCACGGGTCGTGGTCTTCACCACGAGCCTTCCCACGGGTCGTGGTCTTCACCACGAGCCTTCCCACGGGTCGTGGTCTTCACCACGAGCCGTGAAGTGGACTGTGAAGGGGAGCCTTCTTGGGGAAGCCTTAGAAAGGCTACTGCCACACCACCACGGGGTGTGGTGGTCACCAAGGGTCGTGAAGACCCTCCTGTTCATGGTGGGCAGTGCCTTGGCCAATTCGGGGCAGCCTTACCCCTTGCCCAATTTTCCTTGGCTCTTGCCCTTCTCCCTTGACGTTAACCCTCACGCTTAGAATTAGTTGGCCTACTAAACTACGTGGTGTAACACTTTTTATGTTGTCTTGGTACTAACTTAGCTTTCATAGGTACCATGTCTTAAACACAAGCTATTAGCTACATACGTGGGACCATGTCCAAGTCAGTCGCCCCCTCCAAATGTATGATAGAGGTGGACAATGATACAAATTATGTCCTACCTGCCACCTAGGTCTCCTCCATGGCCCCCCGCACTACTAGGAATAGAGCCCAGCATGTTAAATCCAATGAGGTCACTGCCCCCAGTCTGAGGAGGGGCAATATAGAATAGAGCACAGGCTGGCTCAGAGTCGCAGTCCGGCTCTAGTTCTAGCAGCAATACCGCTTCTTCATCTGATGCTGATAGAACAGGTGACAGCCCGACACCTACCAGAGTCGAGCCTTCTCCAAAGGCTGATGAGCTGAACATATGGTGTGTCCCTGGCCAGTATTAGATGTATGAGAATGGCACGATAGTGTATGAGCACCAGAGGATGACCAAGATCGTGATCGAGGATCGAAGGGTCCTTAAATGTAGCCTCCACGCTGCACCAGCTATTAAGGAGCTCTTCCAAAGACAGCGATACGAGTGGATGGCACGGAGCCCCGGGAAATACAACGAGGAGATAACTAGAGAGTTTTATGCCTCTTATGCTACCACCATCAGAAATTTTGTCTCTAAACGGGCCAAGCCCGTATGTCAGCCTCCACTTCAAAATCCACATTAGTGTGGGGTTGAAGATTCGACATCTAAGAGGTCACGATTCATAGGTTTATATATAGCCCAACCCACAGTCTACCCACTAATACGGAAGAATATAACTACATGATAGGCATTGTCCAGAAAGGGTCTTTCCAGAGAGATGCTGAGCAGAGAGAGACATTTTTGAGGTGTCTGGCACGTCATATTACTACGGCTGGGGAGCGCGCCGAGTGGGTTCGTACTTCTAGCTGGGTATTAGGAAGGCTAAACTGAGCTTTGCTATGAAGTTCTTCTGGTTGTTGGTTTGGAATAGACTGTCCCCGACTCAGGGGGACAATGTGGCTACATGGGACCGGGCCGTGATGCTGGTAGCCATTATGGTAGGTTTGGAAATAGACTTTACCTGCATCCTTATTACGGAGATCCATGAAAGGTCCTTCAAGGCCACCACCACCCTGCCCTTCCCGTGCCTTATTTTCAGCTCTACAGGGATGCTTCTGTACATGTTTGGCATTGCGACCTGTTGCTTGAGGCGACCAAGACTCTGGACATCGGCCTCATTAAGGATGATGCCAACTTAGCTTCACGTCGGAGGGAGCCATAAGTTGAGGTACCACCTTTGGGTGATGATCTTGCTGCAGATGTAGAGCAGATGCATGATGATGACACTGCCATTCCAACCCCTACAACGGATGCCCAGGGTCCACCATTTTCGACAACTAGTCAGGCCCCTAGCTCATCTCTAGCCACTCCCTCTTCAAGGACCACTCCCTCTTCAAGGACCACTCCCGTTCCTCTAGCTCGACTTCAGAAGCTAGAGACACAGATGGCAATAGTGTTGCAGCATATGAAGTTGTAGATGCAGCGCTCTATTGCAGAGTCTGAGCTGAGGATGGAGCAGATTATGGTTCGAAAGATTAAAGCCGTTTATAAGCGCATAGATGCTTTTGAGTTGAGAGTAGTGGAGAGGCCAGCCTCGATCATTGATGTGACCACCTTCCAGCAGGAGTTGGCTCGACTCCGTGCTGATGTTGCTGCAACCCTAGCCCCCATTGAGACTGAGCCATAGTCTACCCCTGCAGCACTAGACAATGAGGTGGTGATGATTGGTCTATTCGGCGATACTATGCCGGCACCAGATTCTTCACATGCTGTTGGGAAGCACCACCGCTCTCAATACACCTCTGATGCTGACGAGGATCGTAGATTGAAGAAAAAGGAGCGCCAGCAGTTGGAGGAGGCGACGAGAAAGTCGATACTTGATAAGTAGAGGAGACATCATCGGGCTTGTGAGATGGATGTTGGCCCATCTGGTACTCCTAGCACTACTGATGGTGCTCCCATGGTTGGTGAGGGTGCTACTGATGGTGTCCCTAGTGTTAATCCAGCGGGCTCTGAGAAATCAGCCCCACCCGGTTCTTGAGAGGTCTTCGGCGTATATGCACCACAATTTTGCTTCACCATATGTTTTACTTTTGATTTGTTTCCATTGAGGGCAATTGCACCTTATTTTGTTGGGGGTGGGGTAAATGGAGTGTGAGTGATAGGGTGAAGTCTGAGTAACCCGACTTATAATCCTCCATTGGGGTTTTCTTGCATGTGTTCTTTTCTCCCAAAGAGCTGTCTTATTATATGTTGAACCGGCATGTTTAGGATTGTCTGTGTAGAAGTAAGTACAAGAATGAAAGCATGATGGCATAAAAAAACATGAAATTGATACCCGTCCAAAAAGTGTGAAATGTGCAAGATCTTTAGGCTTAATGAGTTGAATGTGTTGGATGTCAATATGGCATGATAAGGAACCGGTTTGACCTCATGACTTAAGCTAAAACTTGAACTTGGTAGTCTAATAATATGATAATGAAACAATGTGCCAAGTGTGTGTGAGAAAAGTTTGAATGTTCATACAGTTTGTGTCAATCTAGAACTTTCCCCGTTGGTCCAGCTAAGATAATCTAGCTATTCAATTCATCGGTATTGACCACAACGGACACTCAAATTTGTACAAGAACAACCACAATCACACACAAAAGAGGTGGAATTTTTTTAAAATTTGGTTAAAAACCTTTTTTAATCAAAACAATGGGACACAATTTACAAAAACCACAATTCCATAACCAAAATGTAAATATAACCCAATAAGCTCAATATTCAGAAAACAACCCACAAAAGAGATAGGTATGGAAATAACTCACCCCACCAACAACATATGCAGTTGTCCTCAAGTGCAACTAAAAAACAAAAAAACAGTGTAAAAAGTGACAAAGAAGGAGGTAAGACAATCATCCTGCTAGGATAAGCTTGGGGTGAAATCTACATATCCATAACTCTCTCTGTCTGGGCATTAGTGTCTGGCATCCTTGGCTCCATTGGAGCCCATCATGGAAACATCCCTCAAAGAGGCCTGTACAGCTGTATGCACCATGGCTCCCTCAAGGTCTGCCAAATCATCATACACAGTCACATCAGTAACACCTAGCTACTCCTCATCTATCTCAGTCTAAGACTCAGCAGCAACATCTTCAGCTCTAACCTCATCTCCGGGGGTAGCCGGAGGCACCTCAGAACAAGCTGGAATATTTGTGCTCAGGTCAGCTGGGATCTCCATCGTTCCAAACAGTGATGTAAAATCAGTCGACTTCAACTGGTCTACATCTCTCTTCAAACCAGTGATATCGGCCTTCAAGGTTGTCACCTCTTCTGTAGCACCTCGGGTCTGCTCACAGGTTATGACTCTAATAGTAAGGGAATCTAGTGCCAACTTGTGATCTCTCATCTCAGCCCTAAGGAGTGTCAAAGCAGCAACAATGGCCCTCTCAATCATCCCAGAAATAGCATCCTGTAATCGGGAGGCATGCACATCGATAGATTGGGCAAACTGGGCCATCTTGAACAACATCTCCCGGTTAATCGGAGGTCGGGGAGAAAAAATAGTAGTAGAAGATCTTGGGGGAAAGGTACAATAGAAGTACCAGGAGTCTCAGAAGTAGTAGATCTAGAAGTACTTGAAGGCCCACTAGCCTGAGGGGGCATCATTGCCTCTATCGGCAACATGTCAACATCAACCTCCGGGGAAGTATGCGCCTGTACTGCCCTCCTACTATCAGCCTCATTCCTCTGGTACTCGGCCTCAATACACCGGATGTTAGTAGATGAGGTAGGTGTCACCTCAACATACATCTTCTCATCTGTAGGAACACAGACTAGTTTGCACAGTTCGATAATCAACACCGGGAATAGAAGCGTAGTATGTCTCTGCTTGGCCCTTATGGCTATCTCCTGTTCAATCAGCTTCCCTAAATTTAGCTCTTGTTCACTAATGATAGTCCCTAGACAAGCTGCCTTCGAGTGTCTGAGGATAGACTCATTTTGGGAAGGCATGATTGTGCTACTGATAAACCCAAACCAGTACCTAGCTACCACATTAAGATCTTTCTTCTCTATTGGCGCTCTGGCCTCAATCCATCTAGAGGTGACACCGAAGAAAAGAGGTGCAAACCAACCCTTAAGATCCTCCAAGATCTTCTTCTTGATTAAAATGATAAAATCGTGCACAAAGTCATAAGTGCACCCCAGAACATCATTGATGTCAGAACTTTCGCACTTCACCTTCTTATCTCGGACTCTCAGAGAATCAACCGGCCTGAACATGCTGGCCTTCTTATTTTCTTGAGGGACCAGCTCACTATAGGCCGAATAAAACTCCCGGACCCAATTGGGAATGTTGGTCCTCGGGGTTTGGTGAAAATTTCAAACTTGTGGAACTTGATAGTGTTCAACACTTTTGGAAACCTGTCCACCACACCGTCGGTGGACAGTCTCATCTCCTCAAGAATAGTCCTCAAACCATCGGCCTTTAGCCGGTTGAGTGGCCAAGGAGGAGGACCCTGTACTGGTGGTGTGGTACCACTGACTGCTCAGGAGAAGGCACTAGAGTTGAAGAACAGGCAGACGTCGGAGACATTGGGATCCTAGTCAGATCATTCATCAACTTGGAGCGTAGCTCCGTTCTCTGGGTCTGTAATAATTGGTCATCCTTAGGTAGAGAGATAGAAGCCTAAGAATCATGTGAGTCCCCCTAACTACGTGATGTAGTGAGGTGAGTCTTGTCGACCCCCACACTATCTTAACTCGCCTCCTCCGGTGTAACAACTATTGGCATTTTGCCCCTGCCCTTACCCCGCTCCCCTCCATGAGGGTAGTTTCTTGGCCTTTGCTCCGGAAGCAGTTGCCTCATCATTTATTACCACTCCTCGTACCTGCTTTTTTGGTGGCATGTCTATACCGATGACTTTGGGTATAACCATTCCTGCAAAACAACATGAAAAGTGATAGAACATTCAAGAAAAACATTAGAAAATAACTGTAGGAATCTTCACCTAACTAGTCGGTGAGTCGCCGAAACACTTTGGCGAGAAAAGTTGGGCTCGCCGAAAGTTCCAGAATAAATTTCAAAAATTGAAAGTTGGTCGGTGATGTCCAGGGCCTTTCGGTAGATCGCTGACACCAATCGGCAAACTAAAAGTAGCTCGCCAAAAGTTATAGTGTATTTTAAGGAATTAGCGGCGCAAAAGGGCGATCAAGAAGCACTTTCGACGAGTCACCAAATGAACTTGGTGAGCTCAGACGTATCGCCAAAAGCTAAAGAATCTAACTCAACAATTTAGGGAAATTAAGGGTGATCTAGGGGCGATTAGGCGAATCACTCGGCGAGCTTGAATCAGCTCGCCAAACAGCTCAACGTGCCAGTTTCTCACCCCATTCTTAAAAAAAATAATCTTAGCCCATGAAATCAAATTTAAATACTTACACTATGAAAATAAAGCAAGACCCATACTACCCCATGCATTCAGGGTACTCAGACTTCCCCCGATTTGGCAAAAATTAGCCAATTGACGTCTTTTACCCTTAAGAATGATGTCAACCGCTCCATCATAGGGCAAAATACGACATTTGGAACAATTCGAGGTCACTAAGACTTCACCCTGCCAGACCCAACAAAAATTTAGCACAACCCAACAATATAATTGACTAACGACACGGGAATCAATCATTTACGAACAATTAGGCACGAATTCAATTAATTTCAGGAAATCCAACCATTCAACAACGATTAAACCATACTACCCAACAATTATCGGTAACAATTTATCACAAGCAATTGATTTCAACAACGAATTTAGTTTGGGGTTTGGAAAACTAACCTTTATACCGAAAAAGAATTTCAAATGCTAGGCGGTAAAGAACCCAAAAATAATCCGAGCAAAGAGCCCAAGTCACACGAGAATAAACACAAAATTACAAGAATGTAATATTGGGCGAGGAAGTGCAGTAGTTAAAAAGTAGGAAAGTGAAAGGATTTTGAAATTTTAAACCGTTTGGCCTTTATAACCATTCAGTTCGCGTGCCTGTCGGCGATGCGCCGAGTGGTATTTTGGCTGCCGAGTTTTACAGAACTCCAAGCCCTTTGGGGTTCAAACGGTGGGCAAAGTCAAGCTCGCTGACCTTTTCGGCATGTCGGCGAGAGAGCTTTTGGTTCGCTGAGCTTTAAAGAATTCCCCATCAAACAGGGTGGGTCCAATGGCGGTCCAAGTCGGGCGTGCCAACCTATTTGGCGTGTTGCCGGCTAGACTTTTGGCTTGCCTAATTACCTATTTTCCAACACTTTTTACTTTTCAACCTTCCAAATCAACATCCGTTATTCAAAAACAAAATTTAAAACATCAAAGACTTGGGTTGCCTCCCAAGAAGCGCCTTATTGAACGTCGTGGAACGACAGAGATACCAACTCAAACTTCATTTTTGGGATTTGTTATTGCATCACTAGGAAACCCTCCTTTTGGCCTTCGATTCAAATGAGTCAAAATTTGACCCATTTGTGTCTCCAATTGCTTGATTGACACTGAATGTGAGGTTACCGTCTGTTTAAGTGTAGAGACGTCGTCTTTCATTTCTTTCTAAACTTTGTCCGACCCTTTTACCTTATTGAGAATGTGTGACAGCATGTCTTCTGTGTGCACATTTTCCGAGTCGGCCCTTGGTTCCATAGGCTTTTGACGCTCATGGGGTGGGATGTATCTATCGTTGTCACACTCTCTTTCCTTCAAAGTGGCGTTACTATCACGCAATTCTCTATAACGATCTCTCCATCCATCATCTCTATTCCAATCTGAATTTCCACCCAGCCTTGGATAGTTTGCACGAAATCCTCCTCCTTGATTTGCACGCATTGTACAACACTTCAAAGTGTGCCTCATCGGGGTTTTCTCCACCAACACCCACAACATTTACACTTTTCAACCGACTACCCATTACATTTTTCAACAATAATTCTAGATGGGTCATCATTTTTGCCATGTTTTGGTCTCTCTCTTGATCCTTCTCGATATGTTCTTTTGTCATTCTAAATATGAGCAGAGACACTTGGTCCTCACGAGTGTACCATGCTCTATTGATTTTGGTCATGCGATCAAGGTGTTGAGATGCGACCTTCTAAGGTTGTTGCCTTATCCACTAGGAACAAGTTGATCAGCAACCCCTTAGTTCACTAAGTTAAGACTCCTGTAAAAGTATTACAACAAGACATCATGGGGAAGTGATGAGTCTACAAATTGGACTCATTTAGGACTTTATTTTAACCTTGAATGCTTGTTTTATCTCAATACCTAATTAAAATGCTGAAGTTTTAGGTGTTTGAAGTTTTAGTGGAAGCATGGACACTTAGGCACAAAAAAGAGCAAATAGGGCTAAAAAGAACAAGAAATTGAATCCTGCAGATCGCCGAGTTTAACTTGGTGAGTCACCGAAATGACATGAACCGCCCTTCGTTGCAGTACGCGAAGCCTTAAAGGAAGTGGATCAAAAGACGAGGAAAGAATAAGTCGGCGAGTTGCCGATCAGTTTCGCAAAGCAGTACTGTACCGCCCAATTATCCAAAATGCGAGGATGCTAAAGGCAAGACATCTAAAGGCAATGAGCTGACCAAAGGGCGGATCGCTGAGTTCATCGGCGATCTCGACTAATGTCGCCGAACAATCCTCCGCAGCACAATCTGTGAAAACTATAAAGACTATTTAGAATTGTAGTCTTAAGAGACTTTGAGTGTGGAACAATTATTATTATTATTTTCACTTTAGAACATATTCTAGCTGATAGTTTTCTCTCAAGTTTGGAGAGGGTTTTGTGGAGACTTGAAGTAAAGGAGCTCTTCTTCCCCAAGTTGGAAGTGGTCTTCTCTATTCATTTTACTTTGCTTAATTTAAGGTTTAATTTCTTATACCCAGTTGATTTCATTATCATGTTAGGTATAATTTCTTATTTCTTGATGTGTGGCTAAAAACTCCATTCTTAGGGTGTGATTTAGCAAATATGGGTTGATATTCTTGTTGGGTCTTGCTTGCTGATAGGTTAGATGTATTTTAATTGTGATTTCACCTAGTGGTTGTGGTTTAATCTAAAGGATTTGTAGTGCAAATACAAAGCCACCCATGTGTTTTCGCCACCTCTTGTGTTGAAAGTAGCTGTTCTTTTGCAAAAAATTAAGTCTCGGTTTCGATCAATACCGATGACTTGAATAGTGCTCTCAATTGTACAAACATGAATGCATGGCTACGACGAGAAAAAATGAATTTACATAGACAATATGTGCATTCTTTGCATTTCGTTCTGATTAGCCATTTATCAAATTGATTCTCTTGTGATGACCGTTACACACTAGCGAACGTGTCTAGTCTTGTTTGACTGGAGTATCGATGCCTTGTGTGATTAGCTTACTTTGAACCTTGCATGAATAAACCTAGAATTTTTGTTGTTAGTCTGATTGATTTACAAAGGTGTACTCTTGAGATGATCTTAGGCAATTTAAAAGAGTGTGAGCCAATTTGACTTATACCTCTTTTGTGGCCTACCTGTGAGCGTGTGAAACTCTCTTAAACACCCTTTGAGCCTTACCTTTCTTTGGAAGAACCTTGATAAATCCTAGACCTTATTTGATCCGCTACCTATAATCCTCTCGATTTGTGGTTTAGTGAATAGCCAACTTAGGCCAAAATCCTATGTTGGGGGTGTGGTGAAAGGGAAAGGAAAAGTCAAGAAGTGCTATAAGAAGTCCCCCTTTACCCATGTTGCAGAACAATGGAGCCTTCCACAAAAACAATAGATTGAAAAAGAAAATTTGTGAAATAAAGTACAAAGGCTATTGGGGTTCCAAACAATTCATGGGGAGTGAATAAAAGGATGACGTAGAAGCGCTAGGAAAAGAAGTGATAAAGGAAAAGAAGGGAATGTTTTGAGAATACCACATCTCACGAAGAAAAAGTCACTAAGCCTAAATGACCATACCTTTGCACTCGGCCCCATTATAAGCCTTAGAAAGACCTTTTTGATCTTGAGTGAGCTGCATAGAAAGTCAATTGGAAAATAAGGGCAAACCTATGGGTGAAAACATGCATTGTGTTCCTCTTTTTTAGTGTGAGCGTTGTATCTGATTCCTGATCTTAAATTGACTCATATATCTGTGTGAATATGGAATCATTCTTTGTGCGAGGGCATTTAAATATTTTTGTTGAGCTTGAACTTGCACAAGTAGCAAGTATTGCGAGAATGAGAATCTTTGGTGATGGTGTGTCACAATTTGAATCTTTGAGTACACAATTGATCCTTGCATAAGTAAATTGAGTCTTGTTGTGTGCATTCATGATTTAGTCTTGTGTAGCACTGTTTAAGATACCCATTTTGAACGGCTGAATTCGAATTTGCTTGAGGACAATAAAAAGTTTAAGTTGTGGGTCTTGATGAGTCCACAAAATTGGACTTATTTAGGGATTTATTTTAATGGAAACAGTGTCCTTGAATGGTTGTTTTATCGCAATACCTGATTAAAATGCTGAAGTTTCAGGTATTTGAAGTTGTAGTGGAAGCAAGGACACTTAGGCGCAAAACGGAACAAATAGGGCTAAAAAGAACAAGAAATGGAATCCTGCGGATCACCGAGTTTAACTTGGCGAGTCGCCGAAACGACATGAACCGCCCTTCGTCCCAGTACGCGAAGCCTTGAATGAAGTGGATCAAAAGATGAGGAAAGGGGTAGTCGGCGAGTCGCCGATCAGTTCCGCGAAGCAGTACTGTACCGCCCAATGATCCAAAATGCGAGGATGCTAAAGGCAAGACACTGAAGGCGATGAGCTAATCAAAGGGCAGATCGCCGAGTTCATCGGCGATCTCGACTAATGTCGCCGAACAATCCTCCGCAGCACAATCTGTGAAAACTATAAATACTATTTAGAATTGTAGTCTAAAGAGACTTTGAGTGTGGAACAATTATTATTATTATTTTCACGTTAGAACATATTCTAGCTGATATTTTTCTCTAAAGTTTGGAGAGGGTTTTGTGGAGACTTGAAGAAAGAAGCTCTTCTTCCCCAAATTGGAAGTGGGTCTTCTCTATTCATTTTCCTTTGCTTTGATAGGATATTTTTATTTTAATGGTGATTTCACCTAGTGGTTGTGGTTTAATCTAAAGGGTTTGTAGTTGCAAATACAAAGCCACCCATGTGTTTTCGGCTTGCCCGAGAGAAAGGTCGCGAAACCAAAACCACTAGACTGCTGCCCTAAGGAGGGGGTCGACATGAGGTTCAGCCCAAGAGGGTGAGCCCTAGTCCCATATCCTAACACTCAGCTCGAGAGAGTGAGTGGGGTAAGGCATAGGCTGGTCTTCATGCAGCAAATGGGTGTCCAAGAGGAACGCATTTCAAACGGGGTAAGTTGCCCGAGAGGGAACTTATTTCCATTTGAAACTTAGCCTACTCACTATTATTTTGCACAATTCCTATCGAAAGCATGAACCCAATAATTTATCTCAACTTGTATTGCGGTCACATCCCAAGAACCTTTCCCCAAACTTGATTTTCTTGTTTATTTGCTGCTTTATCACTTGTTACAAAAACCCCATTTGATATTTGACACTTTCGTGTCACCCCCTTTTATTTACTATATTTTTTTTTGTTAATATCTTTACCTACAACTAGTTAGAATGTAAATTATATTTTTCTATTAATTCTCAAAACTGCTCCCTTGGGACACGACCCAACCCTCGGTTGGGTTACTATATTCCCGACGATCGTAGACACTCATACCGTAGGATAGTGTCGTTGGTAACGAAAAGCATCAGGAAGCCTATGGGTTGGGCATTGAAGTAATAGCTTTGGAAACCTTAGCCACATCTCGTGGATTGGTTCGCCTTCCAACCGCTTAAAACCATGAATACATTCCCTCAGCATCATCATTTTTGACGGGCGGAAGTATCTCAGATAGAAAGCTGATGTGAGCTCATCCCAAGTGGTAATGGAGTTCCTTGGGAGATTAGCTAGCTACTTGGTGGCTTCTCCCATCAAACAAAATTTAAATAGTTGAAAACAGACCGATTCTTGAGAGATATTTTTGAATGAGAACGGTACACACACTTCGATGAAATTCTGAATGTGCTCATATGGATCCTCATGAGCCAGCCCTCCAAACAATCCTTTCTAAATTTTATTTTTTTAAGATGTTTTTCTTAACCTAAATTGGGACCTCGACTGTCCACATACCATCTCGGGTGAACCTCTTACTGGTCTACCTTCATTTCTCTCCTCTATGGGTCCTAATGCCACACTTGCATTGCAAGGTACCACTTTGATCTCCTCTCCTATTTCAGGTCAAACCTACTAGATCATATCTCAAAACCAACACCATCACCATTATGTGTCCATCTTTTGATCACGATACTCATCTTAAATTCAAGCTTAATGTTTATTACTAAGAGCCCGTTTGGATTGACTTAAAAAAAGTAACTTTTAAAAAGTAACTTTTTAAAGTGCTGAAACTTATTTTAAAAATAAGTAGTTATGTGTTTGGATAAAAGTGCTGCAGTTGAAAAAAAAGTTGTTGATGTGTTTGGCAAATAAGTGCTGGTAAACACTTTTTTTAATCAAAATGTCTGAAATACCCTTTAAGCTGTTAACATGATAAAAAGTTGATTAATTTAAGGTTTTTATACTTAAAAATAAATTTATATTTTTCATCCATAAGTAATAATATTTTCCTATCATTCACATATTTCTTT
>NW_006238969.1:2479054-2482743 GCF_000226075.1 Solanum tuberosum | reverse complement strand
GTAATATACTTGGTCAACATAAAAGGGCTTTTAAGTTAAAAAAAAAAGAAGCTCCCCTCCCCTAGCTTTTAGCTTTTGGCTTAAAATAAGTCATTTCTGACTTATAATAAGTCACTTTGATAATTGCCAAACACTTTAATAAGTCAAAAACTGGCTTTTAAGCCAGTTTGACCAGCTTAAAAGCCCATCCAAACAGGCTCTAAATCCCAATATCAATATGATTGCTCCCTTACTATACTAACTTACAACTACTGGATACAAATTCAGAAACACTCATCCATTAGGATCTTATGACAAGTAGTCAATCCTTAGCTCTTAGCCCCTACATTCACAATTTACCATCACATTCCATTTCACAACTTAAATACTATTTACTCACTTACTGCGCAATATCTCTCAAATAGTTCTATCATCCTCTGAATACTATGGAGTTTGCCCCTTCAAAATTCATAAGCCTAGCTTAGGTCTATCACCTCATGAATACTCTGCTCTCTGATTCCACACATACATTTCATCTGCTCTAACACGATGACACGTCGACATCAAATCTATTCGGGTTAACAATATACTTTATCTCATCATGACTAATAACTATTCCTCTTATCATGAACTCTTCTACAATCTTACTATTTCTTACTCCACTCATAAAGGAACTCATCACCTATAACTAACTGGGTGCATGATTGCAATAACATAATCTGCCCTATTACTATATCCCTTTCATGGACTTCTATACATCTGGATGCTTTTTTTGTAACTGTGGGCACTTTCAATACCACTGCTCATAATCTCGTAGCTAATGCTACCTTTTCGGGTGAAAATATTACCCAAGCTCTAAAATACACTTTCTAATAAGGATCTCAATTGGAACAAGATTTAGAGAAGAGAGTACAACTCACTTTTAGCTCAAATGTACGATTCATATAAATATGAATGAGTGCATTTTCTCAAACTCGACACTTAAGTTACTCACATGCTTCTCTCAAGCCCCTTTGTATTCTCATGACTTCCTCAATATTTTTGCGAAGAGCAACTCATCGATAAAGGACTGACTTTGCTTTTCAACCATCACTAGTATGAGGGGTAGTCGAATAGATATGAGAACGCACGAGTTAGAATAAGTCTCTATGACATAGCTCTATTGCATGATTAAGAATATGAAAGAAGGAAAACTTTTCCTAAATGTATGTAGTCTCTTGTTTATAGAATTGGGACCCTCACAACAATAAACAAGACCCTATTGACACAACTTCATAGACACCCTAGGACTCTTGAACTCTGGGATTTGATACTAGGTTGGTCATGACCCGAGCCTACAACCTTGATGTGATCGGCACTCGAGAACCATTGTTGGTCTCCAAGCGAACCCTCATCCTGGCTGGCTACAAGCGGAAGACTAACTCAAGCATACAAAAACTTAAAACTGGAATAAACTTCATAGAATTCAGATACAAAGCTTTAACTCAAATGATTAACTCTGAATATAATAGAATATTCAACTAGCCAAAATAGGCAACTCAAGTGTTTAAAACATTTAACAAAATAAATTACAAGACTTCTTAAACTTTATTGTCTATCTATGAAGCCTCTAAATGACAAGGATGGAAGTCTAGACAAGACCCACGACATCCTGACAAAACTGAAAAGTAAATGGAATCCTCCGGAATCAAGGAGGCTCACCATAGCAAACCCGAACTGCAAGTGGTATCAACGAAACTTCTATTATTGACCCTGAATACCTGTATCTGCATCATAAAATGATGCAGGCCAAATGACGTCAATACCTGGAATGTACGAGCATGTAAGGGGAATTCTAAAGCATAAACATAAGCTTGAACAGATGGAAAAGAAACATACTTACATCTTCTCAACTCAACTCAACTCAACTCAAAGAAACATAGTTCAACTCAACTCAGAGAAAATAGAGCTCAACTCAATAACAGTATAATCCACTCGGTGAAAGATAGTTCAACTCAAATCTAAGAACTAAGGCTCAACTCAACAATAAGATACTCAACTCTTAATACTCAACTCTGGATAAAGAAACAATAAAAGATGCAATATATGAAAAGATTTTAAAACAATAGATAGCAACTCAATGTACTGATGAATTGATCGATGTCTCAAATACACCTCATCCAATTCTAGGTGTAGATGATCGATAATCAGTATAATACCCAACAAAGAGTTGGGGTCAAACCCACAAGGAGAGGTACGTTTTAAAATTCAGTTATGAAGTTATAAAGTTGTGTATTTGGTTATACGAATGGAAAATATCGTAAACATATAAATAAATTTAAGGGTGTGACAACGAATGTCAGATGGGGTGTTTGGATTTTAAATTAGCAGCTACAACACAATCAAACACGAGGAAAATAACCATAAAGAGAGGAATTCTCAGAATGTGATCTATTATAGACAAATTTCACCGTATGGATAATTGAAATTACTAAAAAATAGCTAAATATCAGTGGGTAGGCTAGACTATAGGTGTAATAGTTTTCTCTCGAATAACTACTACGATTCAAGTAATTTCTTTCGAACTTCAACAAGCTTTAGCAAATAAGAACACCCCACACCATAATTCATTCACTCTCTCGAGCTAGATGGGTAGAATCGGGTTTAGGATTCACTCTCTCGAGCTGAAACCACATCAACCCAATAACTACAATCATCAATTGAAAGTTTTGGTTCTAAAACTTCTCTCTCAAGTAAGCCGAGAATTCTATACTAGAATTGCATTTGGAACTACAGTTCATAGATTAAAACACAACTATCAATTAAGACCACTTCATTTAAGCATTAAAATCAATAAATAACAATACCCATAAGCTAATTCACCCCATAATCATATGATCACACACCACGAATTATAGTTTTAGCTAAACATCATAAAAAGGTTAATACAATTACCAACTCGATTGGCCATCAGCTAGGTAAGAGTCTCCAAGCCTTTACAATGTTCTCCAATAGTTAAATTCAAAAATCCACTCGCAAATCCTCAAAGTCTACAATAAGAACTGAAAAACTAAGAGAAAACTCTAACTCTAAAACTTGGGGATCAGAATTCTCTGGGAACAGCTCAAAATTTCTTTTAAATTCCAATTTATAGTTACCCACTTTTTGGCCTAAAAGTCCATTTGGCGGAATAAGTCGCGCCTCGCTGAGTGGTTCGGCAATCAGCCCTTTGCTCCCTTGGGCAATGCAACTTATTGTCGCAAAATGGATCGGCGATTCGTCGACTGCTCATTTCTATCGTCGGTTTGGTTTTTCCCCAGGAGTGGCACGCTGGAACTTTGAGCGAGCTAAATAGCCACTTGGCGGTGCGCCGAGTGTTCATGGCGATCACCAGGATCGCTTTTCTTCACTTCTTCAGCTTTTTAGTTCCTTTTTTGTCCGATCATGTCCTTGCCTTGCTCCTTAGCCTTCATAGCTGCAAATCAACACTTCAACATCAGTTTAGGGCATAAATTAGGCATTTGTGGACACTTATACTATCAAAATAAAGCCCTAAATAAATGTAAATCTCGGACTCATCAAGAATACAATGTATATAAAAATACAATAGAACTCTGTGGGAGATTCTCTAACCGACAACCATCACTATGAACTATGTGATGATATAACGTCTAGCCCATGCTTCCAGAACTGTCCTTGAAATGACCCAAAAAGTTCTTAAAAATGTGCTT
>NW_006238969.1:2415695-2478954 GCF_000226075.1 Solanum tuberosum | reverse complement strand
TGGAAGTGGGAAGAAATCAACATGGATTTTATAGTGGGCTTATCCAAGGCTAGAAGAGGCTTTGAGTCGGTTTGGGTGGTGGTTGATCGGATGACAAAGTCGGCTCATTTCCTACCGGTTAAAACTACTTACGGGGCTGAAGAGTATGCCAAGTTGTACATTCATGAATTGGTAAGGTTGCATGGGATTCCTTTGTCTATCATCTCGGATCATGGTGAAGGGTGCACCAAGTAAAATGTATTGAAGTGAAAATTGATCCTTAATCTTCAAGGTCAAAAGCTCAACATTAAATCATGTGGACCATTTAGACTTCTTGTAGTACGGGTGCCAAAATATAATATTATACAAATTTTAGAAAATATATATATAAAATATCTAATTTTACGATGAGACCATGGGTGCCAGTGCCCTATTTTTTGGCTCTAAATTCGCCACTGAGTGATAGGAATGTAGCTATCTTTTAGTTGGGTTTTGGGGAGTTGGGAATGCTCTCGTGTGGTAGTACATGGGTTCTTGTAACGACCCTAAAAACGAACTAGTGAAACTAGAGCCTCACATGTGAGTTTGGAGTCGAGAACTTAATGAAATGATTATATTTGAATTTGACCCAAAAAGTTCTTAAAAATGTGCTTCGGAAGTTACCGGAAACTTGTTTAGCTATATATAAAAAAATCCGTTTCGTTTTTCGAAAATCCGACTTCATATTCTTGTTTAGGGGGTCAAATTGAGTGGGAAATGGGTCTAACCCAAATTTTAGAGCAACCGTATCAAAATCCGAAATTTCCAAGTGAAGCCTTTTTCGAGGGTCTACTTTGGAGGGTCATATCTCCTAGCACACAAATTATTGGGTGGCCAATAACATATCCATGGAAAGCCCTTTGAGTTAGCTACCTAACGCACTTCGTTTCACCTCATTCGGAGTTCGGACGAAGAAGTTATGCCCATTTTCGTAAAATCTGTCCGGCAGGAAAGGCAATTTCCAGTGAGCGTTTTTACTGTTCACCCGCCTCATTTTTTTTTCTAAGTGTTGGACCATTTTTCCAAAGGGCATATGTTATTTCCTATATACCATTAGTTCAATTCCCATCTCTAAAACATTTCCCAAAACACCTCTCCCATACTTAGACACATTTTCTCTCAAGTTCTCTCAAGAACCCTAATCCAAAACCTTCCTCAAGATTGAAGAGACTCTTGCTCCAAGTTCCAAGCTTCCATTGAAGACACTCTCAAGACCTTCATAAAAACTCAAGGTATGTGGTGTTGAACTCATGGGTCCTTCCACCCATAGTGCCTAGACTCTATTCTACTCACTAATTCATGGTTTAAGTTAAGATTCATAAATTAGTCTTGTTCTTTGTAATAATTTCCTGCACATTGAATTTTAAACATGAAAAGTGATTGTTTTGAGCATGTTGTGACCCTAGAACTTGAACCTAAATTTGGAATGGATGTGGAGATTTTCATGTGGTATTGTGGGTGTTAAAAAGGTGTTGTTGTAGGTTGTTCACTGGTTTGGCTGCATAATTACTACCCTATTTTCCATGCTCTTTGATTCCATTACATGCCTTCAAGGTGTTTGACAAAATGTCCAACTATGGAGAATTGATGAATCGATGCTTTAAAGCTTGAGTTATGAGATGTATGGAAATCCAGAGATGTGTTGATGACAAACTAAGCTTGTGTATATGTTCATTCCATACGTGAGATTGCATTAGAGCCTAATGGGAATTTCCTATATAAAGTGTTGCATGACCATGCCCGGTCCGGGGGAAAAGAACCGGACAACCATGTGAGAGGTTTTTATCTCACCACCTAGGATGCTTGGGGTGTGACCAACATCAACCATGTGAGAGGTTTATATCTCACCACCTAGGATGCTTGGGGTGTGACCAACATCAACCATGTGAGAGGTTTATATCTCACCACCTAGGATGCTTGGGGTGTGACCAACATCAACCATGTGAGAGGTTTATATCTCACCACCTAGGATGCTTGGGGTGTGACCAACATCAACCATGTGAGAGGTTTATATCTCACCACCTAGGATGCTTGGGGTGTGACCAACATCAACCATGTGAGAGGTTTATATCTCACCACCTAGGATGCTTGGGGTGTGACCAACATCAACCATGTGAGAGGTTTATATCTCACCACCTAGGATGCTTGGGGTGTGACCAACATCAACCATGTGAGAGGTTTATATCTCACCACCTAGGATGCTTGGGGTGTGACCAACATCAACCATGTGAGAGGTTTATATCTCACCACCTAGGATGCTTGGGGTGTGACCAACATCAACCATGTGAGAGGTTTATATCTCACCACCTAGGATGCTTGGGGTGTGACCAACATCAACCATGTGAGAGGTTTATATCTCACCACCTAGGATGCTTGGGGTGTGACCAACATCAACCATGTGAGAGGTTTATATCTCACCACCTAGGATGCTTGGGGTGTGACCAACATCAACCATGTGAGAGGTTTATATCTCACCACCTAGGATGCTTGGGGTGTGACCAACATCAACCATGTGAGGGGTTTATACCTTGCCACCAGGGTGTCCGGGTGTGAACGGCATCCCCCATCCTAAGTTGGGGTTATAGATTGGTTGGATCATGCATACACATATGATATCTACTATTAGTATAGAGTTACTTAAACATGTTTTGACTTCACTTTGATCATGCATCCTCATATTGTTATTCATAATGCCTATGAAACTATTTCTTGTATTTCGATTGTGTCCTTGTCTATTGTTGTGTTGCACCCCGCATACTTAGTACATTCCAAGTACTAACGCATATTTTGCCTACATGATGTCACCATGTAGGGACCGGAGCTACTCTTGATCCTTCTTTTCGTTCACGTGGCTAGTACGGTGCTTATCCGAGTTGTTGGTGAGTCCTCAATGATTCGAGGGCTATGTTATGTTTCCTACTCCTATGTTTTGAGACTTTAGCTTGCAATTGTATTTTGACTATGAGGGGAGCCGGTAGAATGTCATGGCCCCGTCCCATCTTTGTATGTAGAGGTGTGCGTTGGACAAGTATTTTGTAAATGAGCTTGACTCTTGTTCTATGATGTCATTTTGAAATGGTTTGCCCTTAGTCCCTATTTCCTGATAATTAATGTTGAATGTACTTCCGCGACCGATGAAGTGTGATGACAAGTTTAAGAGGCTTGTTTGGGGTTCCTTCGGGTTCCTCATTCGCCATGTCACGTCTAGGCCCTAGGCTTGGGTCGTGACAGTCCTATTCCTTGCCAGAGTGTAAAACCTACTACTGAGTGGATCCACTAGTCTATGATAAAAAGCAATAAGGGATCATCTAAAAAGTATTACCCTTTCTACCCACGTTGGCTACATGGTTTATGGGTGTTGTGAGTTGTATGAACTCTCTCCCATATCAGTGCTCAATACTCCTCCCAAAATATACTAGCTCATATGTTTTAAAAAAAACATTACTTTTTCTGTGGTTTTGAGATTATTACTCAAAACTCTTTCTGTTAAAAGAGTCCCATGATTAGGAATATAACCTCGAAAGGGTTAGGAACTCAATACTCAAGAGTTTGAACTTGAAGATACTACTCCTCATAAAGATACTCAACTTATGGAGTTCATGTGGAAATATATGGGCATGAGCGACTTGACTCAAGGGTCTACAAAACAATATGGAACTCATGTATATGACTCCTCTCATTTTCATACTTACTTCATCTAAACTTAGCTCAAATCGATAGTTGATCTCAAAGGATGTACTATTTAACTCAAAGAATTTCTTGAACTGTATTCTTAACAGTTTCTTGAATTTGGATTATTAATTCAAGAGTTATGATTCATAACACGAATGATCTCGATGATGATGTAGACTCATGAATACATTCTCTTCATTCTCATACTCACTTACTCGAGTCTTGATACAAGTTATTAGAAGTTGTAGAAGACTCCTCAAAAAGACTCAAAGGGACTTTCTCAAAATATTCGAAAGAAATATCAAGACTTGACTCTTAACTTTACCTTGAATTTGAATTATGAATTCAATGGTTATGATTCATGTTATGAATGATCTGTCAATGTTTAGATGTAGCTTGGAGTAGTTAGAATCAATAGAAAGTAAAGGTATATTTTAGAAGGACTTAGACGGGCTAAACAACGGAAAAAGGGTGGGACAGGCGACCCTTGGGGGCACCCTTAAACATCAGAGATATCATTATGGCATTTTTCTATGGCGCCAACTCACCCTAGGCGCATCTGGGGTGCGCCTCCCCAGCCCATCCCTAAAACTTTTCTAACGAATTTTCTTCTTCGATTTTTGGCCCTAGTTCGCCTAGAATTGAATGTTTTTTTCCCAATTACTTAGATTCGAATACCTAACATAAGTACACAAAAATATACTCAAAAACAACTCTCAAACTCCTAACTTTCCTCTCAAGAACTCATCAACCCATCCTAATTCAAGAACAAAAATAATATTTCAAGAACACTAATCAAGAACTTAAATTTCTCAATATTTATGGATAGATTTGCAAAATGAAACTCATGATCGGTGTGTGGCTGAACGAACCCAACACTATGAAAACTTACATACCTCTTAGGATAAAATCCTTGGTGAAATCCCTTCAAAGATCGCAAGAATCTTGATCGCCTTGAACCTTCACTCTTTTCTTCTCTTTTCTCTTCTTTTCTCTTCGTGAACTCTCTTCTAAAACGCTAAGCGTATTTAGAATTATGACATCTGACGCAAATCAAATTTGTCCCCAAAAAATTACTTAAATTTGTTTTAAGCTGATTCGGTAAGGAAAAGACCAAAATATCCTTCATATTTTCGGGTAACTTTCCTTAACTAGATAACCTAACTTCGAACAAGAATATCTTCCTCATACAAGTGCGAAAATTAGCAAACTTAGTGGCGTTGGAAAGCGGTTCCAAGACCTTTCATTTGATATTTTATGGGCCACCTAACTTATCTTGTACTGAAAGTTATGGTCATTTGAAGTTGTCCCAACACTCATACTTAGCATAACTTACCAAAATTTCAAAATTCACTCTTTTAAAAAATAGTTCTTTCTAAGGCAGGATGTTACATTAGATATTCAAAAACTATACGAAAAGTAGTATACAGTCCAATTTTTTACATATAAATATGATAAAAAAATATATCGTAAAATATTAGTCAAAGTTATTATCGTTCGACTCTAAAAAATGAAACTATGACAATTAAAACTTGACAGAGGTAGTATTTATTTTTCTCTGGGACTTTTGTGTGGGAATTTCTTAATATTGTGATTTTTTTTGTTGAAATTGTGCCTTGAAGCAACCGCAACAGGGAACAAAAGAGGTAAGAGAATGTATAGGAGAAATTTAATGTAACACTCTGAATATTTATAAGTTAAGACTCGTACAATTCTTCATTTGTGAATAAGATCAGACCGGGTGATTCTTAAATTGCCCATATGTGTAAGGGTCCCTTCTTTAGTGTGCGAATAAATTTGGATATGAATTAAGGTCACTAGAATCCCCTAGCACAAAATTTAGTTGAAAGCTTCCATACCGATTAAGTTTTGATATAAGATTCTACTTGGGTCAACTTCTAACTACCATATCTCTTAGAATAGAAAGAGTTTTGTGTCTCATTACCTATCAAATTAAAGGTATTCAAATCACTTAATCCACTCATCAACTTTTGAGTGAGACCTCCTTGCTTCCGAAGGACTCCAGTTTTATGAGTTGTTAGTAGTAGTTCTCTTGAGGAGTCATGGGTCTTGTCTCGACACTTATCTTTGCATAGTAGAGGCTTCATAGATAGACAGTTCGAAGAGTCTTTTAGTTGCAGATATTTTATTTAAAACTTATGCTACTCAGTATATTCAAAGAGTTTGTGACTTAGTAAAATATTGTTAAGCATTTCTTTTAGTTTGATGCTTGTGTATGCTTGAGTGTCTTCCACTTGTAGTCAAAGCAATGATAAGGGTTGGCTTAGGGACCACAAATGGTTCTCGGGTACCGGCCACATCCAGGATGTAGGCTTGGTCGTGACATTTATGTTTCTCTGTTAAAAGTTAACAAATAATGATTAAATTTTAGAGTTTTGATCAAAATGATCAATTTTTACATACATTAAGGAATATATCAAGTGGTATATATAAAGGACCAAAACAATTCGACTCTCATACATTAAAGATCATTTTGATCATTTTCTCAAAAAAAAAAACAGTAAGGAACTTCACTTTACTTAGAACTAGAACAATATTTTGTTTTTTTTCCCTTTTTTTTTACCTCTTAGGAATAAGTAAAAAATTTGGAAGTATTCTTATAAGGTGAAATATTAATTTATTTTAAAGTTCTTTTATTTTAGGACTTTCTAAGAAAAAATTTAATAATTAGAATTTTGTAAATTTCAAAGTCCTAATTATGGTAAAGATAATTAAATAATTATTTTATCTACCATAGGCTTTTTAACTAATTAAATAATGGTATAATAATTGAAATGGTGGAAAGACGAATTTGTCGAAACCCGACTCTTTTAATGAAGGTCAAAAAGTTCAAACAACATTATTAAGAAGTTTCATGTTTTTAATATGTGTGTGTATATATATATGTGTGTGTGTGACTTTTTGATACAAGTTGTTATTCAATTTAACATGATGTTTTAATTTATAGGAATCCTGAATTCAAGTCTCAACCTCTTTTTTTTAGGGGATATCTATATAAAAATGGGGATTCCTGAATTTAAAGTTAAATCTTATGATCTGAATGTCAGTGCATTCACCCTCCTAACGGATATAACTGCATTTCTGAAACAGTTTGCATATAACAATGGCTTATGAATCTAGAGTATATAAAGGAAAATGACTAACAAAATCCAAAAGTAATATGGTCTTAAAATGTCGTTTACATATGCAATGTTTGTAGTTGAAATAACAAATATAAGTAAATCACCTCGAGGAAAATGGATATAGTGAAAATCTTAATAGTTACTATTTTTTATTTGATCGTCTTGATCGCTTTTCCGCCTGGGTTTTTGTTGCATAACTAGTCTGGCCCTCCAGGAGAAGCTAGGCTTTCTACATAGATTTCCATATTCTCTAGGATATGATCAAAGTTAATAACTTTTGGACTGAACGAGACATCCTTTGAATTGTATATCTTGAAATCTTCGTGCAAACGCAACCAAAATTTCACCTTTATTTGACATGAAATAGGGTAGAGTATGCACATATGGATTATCACATAAATTGATGATAAACATCTTTGTCCAAGATTCTTTAACTCAGTACTCTTTCATAACCCAAGCAAATACATATGTTCCCTTGTTATAACAAAACATAGAAAGATTACTACCCAACACTTGTAGTCATGGAACAATATCTCCTTCACCGTAGGAGGGATTCTCTACCTTTGCCCATTTCTCATCAGCCAAATCAAAGAAAATGATGTTCCGATCGCGATTCATGGTGTTATATTCAAGACCAAAAGGAGTAGTAGCCCAATGAAATTTCCCGTTCACAAACTTACCAGAAATATTAGAAGATAACCCACTTGGAGGACAACTATTATCAACACTTGTCCAAGAATTACTCATTAGACTATATATTTTGACCTCAACTAGAATTGAACCGATATTATAGAGAATGACTACTACCTTATAATTATTGTGAAACTCATCATATATAAAACCATAACGATAATGATAAACATATGTTAGTCCAGTTTCAAAACTAGGCCCTTTCTTGTACTTTCTAATGGATGGATTCCATAGAAACAAGTCTCTTTTATTGTCGTTGACAACACAAGTTAAAAAAATCAATCCATTTACCGAACACAAAATATGATAAAATTCATAAGGTTCTTTAATGGGAATATTCAAGTCAAATGTCTCTATAACAAAATCATAAAGTAAAGATCTAAAAGAACAATCCATAAGATGATTGTTCCGGGCCCCAAATCAAGCTAGTATTTTGAAACCGACTTGTATTGCAAAAGGGATTTCATAGGAAGCCTTAAAATATTTCAGTGATGAGTTCTGATGGAAGGTAAGCGAATGTCGAACTCGAGTCTTGCATTGAAGTTGTTGGAAATTGAGAATAGTTTGTGAGTTTGGTGCGTTGAAGGGAAGGTTCGAATTGGATTGATTTTTGATTCGTTCGAATTGGATTGATTTTATTAAGTTCAATTTCTGATTAATCAGTATGATTATTTTGGATTTCGCATTTTGAGCCTCTAAGTAAGTTTCTTCTTCGTACAAAGTGCATCAGCTACTCTTGTTTTTATGTTTCACTATTCAGTACAGAGTGTATATATAAGCTAGAGTTAGTTGATAGTTAAGAATTAATATTTACTCCCTTGAGCAAGTATGTTTTCACATAAATATCGTGTGTTGTTATTAGTAGTTCTTAGTCACGAACTTGGTCCCGTGGTGGATGCACACAACCATCATTTAGGTCAAATTTTCAGAATATCACAAAAGATAGCATGATGATTATAGAGTGACAATTAAAATGCATTAAACAATGTTTTTCATCTTTCCCTCGGTGAAACACAACCATTGCACTTAAATATTTTAACATTTCATATTTGAAATATAGAACAAAAAAAATATATAAAAAAATAATATATATATATATATGAGCAGTAATCGTCTAATCGTACTAATCCACGTCCAACATATTATGATGCAAAAAATGGCTAATGAGTTACCCATTCGTGGTTGTGCTTCCATTTATGCGAATATGGGCTAAATGTTAGAGCATTAACCCTACTAATAAACAAAACTGGATTTCTGTCAATGGTCAAAATATCTTCCAAGGATGTACGACTATCCCCAAAAAAGGACTTAGAGAGGAGCTTCATTCAGTGCTGCTAAGCTAGCAGCTAGTCTATTCTTTTCTCGGTAGATATGGATCTCCTTCGGAATACTGCCTCCGGAGGAAGCACCTGCAATCATCCAAAATTGAAGAATTGTGCATCAATATTAACTTCCAAGGGCTACAAATTATGCGGAAAAGCTATAGTCAATTCAAGGAAGAGAGCAAGTAATTCAGCTTAGAAAACATATGTAATTGAAGTGGAAAATGTAAATCCTAAAATCCATCTACTATTAGTGTGAAACGATTAATTCGAGGGCCAATTTCACATTGTTTGAAACTCAGTGTATAATGATGTTCGACGTAATGAAGTGACACTATTTTGGTTCAAGTGACAAACGATCACTTGTAGTGATATAACCCAACCAAGGGTTGGGATCGTTCCCACAGGGAATGGTTTTGAGAATTAGTAGAAAAATAAAATCAAGTTCTAATTAGTCATAGCTATAAATATTAACGAATAAAAATATACTAAATCTAAGGAGTGACGAAAGCATCAATTATCGATGGGGGTTTGTTTTAATTAACAACTAAAAAAAGTAAAAATATAAGGAAACGCGATAGGGAGACGGGATTCTTGGGATGTGATAGGAGTACGGGTTAAACTAGATTATCGGGTACATGCTTTTGATAGTAAATTGTTGAGCATTTGTGACTACGCTAGACTATAGTGAGGGTAAATTCTCTCTCAAGCAACTTGCTGAACAGTCCACAAATTAGACTCATTTAGGGCTATATTTTAATAGAAATTGTGTCCTGAAATGCTTGTTTTACCTTAATATCTGATGAAAACCCTTAAGTTTCAGGTATTTGAAGATTGAAGGAGAGCATGGACACTACTTCGCAAAAAGAAACGAAAAGGCTGAAAAGAACGAAGAAAATGAAGGCCCGAGGATCGCCGAGTCCACTTGGCGAGTCGCCGAAGGGTCTCACTTCGCCTTTTGTTCCAGTGTGCTGAGCCCTGAAGGAAAGGATCAAGTCGGCGGAAAAGCGAAGCAGTCGGCGCAGTGCCGAGATGTTCCGCGAGGTAGTACTATGTTGCCCAATGAGCCAGAGCACATCGATGTGAAGGATGGTGCAAGACGGCGATGAACTACATCAAGGGGTGAATAGCCGACTTGATCGTCCATTTCAACTAATGTCGCCGAATGGTCCGCTGTAGCACATATTTCTTTAAAACTATAAATACTCGTAGAGAGTTTTAGCTTAGTATCAGATTTTGAGTATCATCAAATTTTTAGTGTAAAACAATTAATATAATTTAGTACTTTTTATTTTTGCTCTCAGTTTTAGCGGGTTTTGAAACTTGAAGAAAAAGAGGGTTTCATCTCCAAGGATTTGGACTTGGGTCTCTTGGATTCTTCATTCTTGGCCTGTAACAAGACTTAAATATTCATAGCCATTTGAATGCAAGCTCATTTAGGTATAAATTTCTATCTCTTGATGTGTGGCTAAAACTCCCAATTCTTGGTGTGTGATATAGCAAATATGGGTTAAGATTGTTGTTGGGTTATTAGTTGTTGGGTCTTGCTTGCTGATAGTTTAATCGTAGTTTAATTGTGATTTCGTTTAGTAGTTGTGGATGAATTTAATGAATTTGTAGTTGCAAATACAAGTTTATTTATGTGTTTTCAGCTTGCTCGAGCGAGAGGTCGCGAAACCAAGACTACTAGATTGATGGCCTAAGGAGTGGGTTGACATGAGGTTCAGCTCGAGAGAGTGAACCCTAGTCCCATATCCTAACACTCAGCTCCAGAGAGTGAGTGGGGTAAGGCATAGGCTGGTCTTCATGCGGCAAGTGGGTGTTCGAGAAGAACCCATTTGAAACGGGGTAAGTTGCTCGAGGGAGAATTTATTCCCATGTACAGCTTAGCCTAGTCACTATTACTATATAAATTCCCTATCGAAAGCATCTACCCAATAATTTAAATTAACTCGTATTCCATTCATATCCCAAGAATCCCCTCTCATTCATACATTTCTTGGTTATTTCTACTGTTTTTGCTATACTTGTGACAAAACCCCCAAATAGATATTTGACACTTTTGTGTCCCTATTTAATTTATAATATTTTTAATAGTTAAAGTTTTTAGCTACGAATAGTTAGAACTGAATTTTAATTTTCTTTTAATTCTCGAAACCACTCCTTTGGGACTCGACCCAACCCTTGGTTGGGTTATTATACTATTACACGATCGTAGACACTTGCATCGGAAGTTGTGTAGTTGAATACGCAAACATCACTAAATCTAAAGGGTGTGATGCAAACATCAATTAACAATGGGGTTTTTTATATTAATTAAAGACTACAAACAATGAAAATATAAGAAAATGAGACAGAGAGACGGGATTCTTGGGATGTGATAGGAATATGGGATGAACTACACAATCGGGTAAATGAGTTTTATAGTCATTTGATGAAACTTTGTAACTAGGCTAGACTTTAGTGGGGCTAAATTCTCTCTCGACCAACTTACCCCGAATCAACTCAGTTTCTCTCGAACACCGAGTTGCTGCATAAAGCACAACCTCCGGCTTATCCCATTCGCTCTCTCTCCAGCTGAATGTGTGGGAGAAGGACTAGGATTCACTCTCTCGAGCTGAACCCATGTCGAACCAATACCACCAGCTATCGATTTAGTAGTCTTAGTTTTACGACCTCTCTCTCGAGAAAGCCAAAAACACTAAGATGAAATCGTATTTGGAATTCAAATCCTATTAAGTTCATACACAACTACTAAACGACATCACATTTAAACAACAAATAAACCATCAACAAGCAAAACCCAACAGATACCTTAACCCATATTCACAAAATCGCACCCCAAGAATTGGGGTTTTAGCTAGACATGTAAAAGACATAAAAATTTATACCAATATCAGTTTTCATTAACTGGGTATGAAGAATTAAGTCTCAAAACACGTCAAGAGTGAAGAATCTTCGCGACACAGATCCAATTTCTTAGAGTTGAAACCCTTCCAATCTTTAAGGTCTTAGAACAAAGTCTCCAAAACCCTCTAAAACTTAAAACTCTCCAAAAATTGTAAAAAGTTTGAATAATAGAAGTGATATGATATTAGAAATTTAAACAAGTATTTATAGTGTTTGAAAATATGTGATGCGGAGAACCATACGGCGCAGTTAGTCGGGATCGCCGATACGCTCGGCGATCCGCCTTTTGGTCGATTTCATCACCTTCCTGCTTTAACCTTCAGCCTCTTCACATTTTGAGTGCTTGGGAGATATGGTACTGCTTCACGGAACTGATCGGCGGCACGCCGACTGCTCCATTTCATCGCCAACTTGACCTTTTCCTTCAGGGCTCAGCACACTGGAACAAAAGGCGATCTCCAGGCCCATCGGCGACTCGCCAACTGGGCTCAGCGATCTTCAGGCCTTCATTTCTTCGTTCTTTTCAGCCGCCTTGTTCATTCTTGCCAAGTAGTGTCCATGCTTTGCCACAAACTCTAAATACCCAAAACTTAAGGATTTTCATCAGATATTGAGAAAAAATATGCATTTGAGGACACTAATTCTGTGAAAATATAGCCCTAAATGAGTCCAAATTGTGGACTCATCAACACCCCCAACTTAAACTTTTTCTTGTCCTCAAGTAAAGCTCAAGTTCGGCAGTCTAAAAATGATGTCTCAAACAGTACTACACAAGACTCAACCATAAATGTACACAACAAGACTCAACTTACTCATGCAGGAATCAATTGTATACTCAAAGACTCAAGTTGTGACATACCATTATCAAAGATTCTCAAGCTCACTATACTTGCTTCAAATGCAAGTTCGAGCTCAACAAAGGTATTCAAATGCCCTCACACATTGAATGATTCCATATTCACACACAATGGTTTAATCATTTAAAATTCTGGAATCAAATGCAACACTCACTCTCACAAAGAAGAACACAATGCATGCTTTCACCCATAGGTTTGCTTGTATTTTCCAATCAACAATTGTTTCAGCTCACTCAAGATAAAAAAAGTCTTTCCAAGGCATGTAAAGGGGCTGAGTGCAAAGGTATGGTCATTTAGGCTTAGTGACTTTCATCCTCGTGAAATGTGGTGCTTTCAACACTCCCTTTCCTCTTCTTTCATCAATTTATTTAGTGCTCATAAGTCATTCCATTATTCATTTCCATTGATTGTTCGGAACCCCATTTCTTTTGACATTTCTCATAACATTATTTCACTTTTCTTTTTATTTTCTATTATCTTTTTTTTTTGTATGGAGGGGTTCCATTTTTCTCAACACCATGGGTTAAAAAGGACTATTTTGCACTTCTTGACTTGCCTTTTCTTTTCACCACACCCCCAACTTAGGATTTTGGCCTAAGTTGGCTATTCAATCAACCACAAATCACAATGATTATGGGTAGTGGATTTAATAAAGGTCATGTTTTCATCAAGTTTCTTCCAAAGAAAGGTAAGGATCAAGGGTGTTCAAAAGAGGTTCACACACTCACAAGGTAGGCCACAAAAAGAGGTATATGTCAAATTGGCTCACACTCTTCGAAGTTGCCTAAGATCATATCAAGAGATAGCCTTACTTCGTCGACTGGACCAAGTGGGCAAATTCTAGGTGTCATCATGCATGGTTCACAGTAAGCTCATCACACAAGGCATTGACACCAGAGTCGAATAAGATTCCACACTTTTGCTAGTGTGCAACGTTCAGCAGAAGAGAATCAATTCGATAATTGGCTAGTCACAACGAGATGCAAAGAGTTTACATATTGACTATGTAACTTCACTTGGTCTCATCGTAGTTGCACAGTCATGTTCATTCGATTATGAGCACTATTTGAGTCATCGATATTGATCAAAACTGAGACTCAAATTTGCTAAAGAATAGCCACATTCAACACGTACAAGAGGTGGCGAAAATTTGAATTTTTCGAAGGGTCAAAATCATTTACAATTTAAAGTAAAAGGAGCCACAAGCTTAAACATCCACAAAAAGTAGTATAAAACACAATTTTAAGCACAACGACCCAAATATATTAATAAAACATGAGCAGAATCTGCACACAAAGGTAGGCCTCACCCCACCACAAATAAATATCATTTGTCCTCAAATGCAAATAACAATAATCTAAAGGTCCAAGTAGAGAAAGACAAAGAGGGAGTGATGTTTGCATAATCAAGAAACAACTTCCAATGCAAGTGTCTACGATCGTACACTAGTTTAGTAACCCAACGAAGGGTTGGGATCGTTCCCAAGAGAGTGGTTTTGAGAATTCATAGAAGAATAAAACTTAGTTCTAATTAGTCGTAGCTAAAGACATTAATGAGTAAAAACATTGTAAATTAAAGGGGGACCCAATAGTGTCAATTAACAATGGGGTTTTTTTCACAAGTAAGGTAAAAACAGGAAAATAAATAAGGGTTTCTAAGTAATGAGAGGGGATCCTTGGGATGTGATGGGAATACGGGTTAATCTAGATTATTGGGTACATGCTTTCGATAGAAGATTCATAGAGTAATTGTGACTAGGCTAGACTTTAAGGGGGATAAGCTCTCTCTCGAGCAACTTACCCCGTTTCAAATGTGTTCCTCTCGGAAAACCACTTGCCGCATGAAGACCAGCCTACGCCTTAACCAACTCACTCTCTCGAGCTGAGTGTGTGGACATGGGACTATGGTTCACTATCTCGAGTTGAACCTCATGTCGACCCACTTACACTGGCCATCAATTTAGTGGTCTTAGTTTTATGACCTCTCTCTCGAGCAAGCCGAAAACACATAAATAAACTTGTATTTGCAACTGCAAATTCATTGAATTCATCCACAACCACTAAACGAAATCACAATTAAAATAGGATTAAACTATTAGCAAGCAAGACCAAACAATTATCTTAACCCATATTCGCTAAATCACACCCCAAGAATTGGGGTTTTCAGTCACACATCAAGAGATAGAAATTTATACCTAAATGAGCTTGCATTCAAATGGGTATGAAGATTTAAGTCTTATTACAGGCCGACAATGAAGAATCCAAAAGACCCAAGTCCAAATCCTTGGAGATGAAACCCTTTTCTTCTTCAAGTCTTCAAAACCCTCTCAAACTCAGAGCCAAAATACCAAAAAGTACTGTTCTATATGAGAATTATAATAATTGTTCAACACTTAAAACTACAATCCTAACTAGTATTTATAGTTTTCACAGATTTGTGCTGCAGCGGATCATTCGGAGTCAGTAGTCGAAATTGCCGATCAACTCGACGATTCTCTATTTGGTGAAGTTCATCACCGTCTTGCACCAGCCTTCAACATCGTTGTGCTCTAGGTCATTGGGCGACATGGTAATGCTTCACAGAACTTCTCGGCGATGCGCCAACTGCTCCCTATCTCCGCCGACTTGATCCTTTCCTTCAGGGCTCAACACACTGGAACAAAAGGTGAAGTAAGACCCTTCGGCGATTTTCCAAGTGGGCTCGGTGATCCTCAGTCCTTCATTTCTGTGTTCTTCTCAGCCTTTTGGTTCCTTTTTGCGACGTAGTGTCCATGATTTCCTTCAAACATCAAATACCTGAAACTTAACGGTTTTCATCATATATTGAGATAAAATAAGCATTTGAGGACACAATTTCAATTAAAATATAACCCTAAATGAGTCCAATTTGTGGACTCATCAACACCCCTAACTTAAACTTTTAGTTGTCCTCAATCAAACTCAAGTTCAGCCGTTCAAAGAGGGTATCTCGAACAGTGCTGTAACATCTCGCAACTAGAAAGAACTAGAAGGATGTTTAAAATCTGGAAATTTGTTTAAGTTTGGAAAAGTTGAGTTTTGGTCAACTTCAAATTGTCATAACGCCTAGCTCAGGATTAGTTAGGTGTACTTCAAGTTATGGTTTGAAATCTCTTGGAACGATCTTCCCAATGCCACTGAGTTTGCGCGATTCCGAGTTTGTATGAGTAAGTTATGCCCTTTGGAAGTTGGGCTGTTGGACTAAGGAAAGTCTGATCCGGATTTTTGAAGGGTAATTTAGTCTTTTCCTTACCTAATTATTCTAATTCGTTTTTAGGATATTAATTGGGGAAAAACCAGATTTTGGTCAGTTTAGAAAAGTTATAGTTCACGCTAGGGTTTGGAGAAAAGAGAGAAGAGGAGAAACGAAAAGAGAAAGCACGATTCGTTGACTTTGTCAAAGATAGCTTGTGGATTTCGTTGGGGGTGATCCCTAAAAATGTATGTGAGATCACATAGCATTGGGTAAACCCACACGCCAATCGTGATTTAATTCAGCAAATTTAACTCTTTGAAGGTTTAGAAATTGAGTTCTTGATGAACATTGTTGAAGGTTTTCTTCAATTCTTGTGGGTTGTGTTGATTGAAGTTTCTTGTGATTTGATTCATGTTTCCGGGTGTAATTTTGGTTTGAATTTATCGTATTGTGAGGGTATAAATGATGCTAAGTGTTCGGGAAAGGAACCATGGAAGTTTAGAGGGTTTCGAGATGAAAAACAGAGAAGAAAAGTTGTCAAACACCTTGGGATAGGGGTGGGGCGTCGCGCCAGCCAGCGTGCCCCAAAAGTGTATCTGAATCTTCACCCTTGGGGAGCCGCGCCAGCCAGCATACCCTAGATCAGCCCCTAAATGTTGAGGGCTGGCGCCCCGCGACTCGCAGAGTGCCAAGGACGCCAGTTCTCCTTCATTCCCCATCTCTTCGTACTTGTTCCTTAGCTATGTACCTATGCTTTCTAGTTAATTCCAACACTATAACGTACGTCTAAACATCATGAAATCATTCATAAAATGAGATCATGAACCTCGAATCCATAATCCAATTTAAGGAAGGTTAGGATCAAAGTCAAGAGAAGTTAAGAGTCAAGTCTAGAAGTTATGAAGCAAGTTAAGAAAAGTTTTTTTAACGTTCTCAAAAGTCTTTAACAAACGGTTCAACTTTGTTTTAAGGCTTAAGTTTCAAGTTAAGCAAAGAGTAAAGAGTTGAGTTCATTTCTCAAAAAGCTATAAGGGAACTAAGTATTCCCAAACAGTTTATAAATGTGTTTACATTTGAGCAAGAAAAGGGAACATCGATTCCAAGAGAGCTTTTAAGCTAAGCTTTGAGTAATTAATCTCAAACCAAAGAGAGAAGTTGTTTTAAAACATTATGAGCTAAGTATGTTTTGGGAGTAGTATTGAGTACCGATATGGGGATGCGAGTTCATATTAACTCAAGTCTCCATAACCATGTAGCCATCATGGGTATTAATGGGTCATACTTTTGAGATGATCACATAAAGTAAAGCTAGTGGATCCACTAAGTTAAGTAGTTCTATATGACGGCAAAGTATAGGACAGTCTGGCAGCGTGATGATAAGGACGATGTATCACCACTTAGGCTCATAGTGGTGCTTGTCGGTTAGAGAATCTCCCACAGAAACTATATTATTTTATTATATGAGTAAAGTTGAGTGTTCTACTTCAATTCCTTTAACGAACTAAGTTGCTTTTACTGTTTTATAAAGCTTTTCATATATTACATGTGTTCATTGCTTTATTCTGAGTTAAGTTCTTCATGAGTTCAGAAGAGCCAAGGTAAATGTTTCTTTCAGAATCTTTTCAAGCCTATGTATTGTTTAGCTTTCCAACTCGCATACTCGTACATTCAATGTACTGATTCCAGTTGTCATGCATCATCTTATGATGCAGACACAGGTAACTAGGATCGGCATCCCAACGCACCGTTGATCCAGTGAGCAGTTCAGAGTCAATCGGTGAGCCTCCTTGCATTCTGGAGGTTCTATTTTCATTGCTTTCTAGTTAGTTCATTAGGATGTAGTTGAGTTTCTCTCAACATCCATCTCAGTTGTTTTAGAGTCTTCATAGACAGTCAGATGTTAGTCCTGTTAGTCTTTTCATTTTCATATCTTATTGTTAAGACTTGGGTTGCCAATTTTGGCCAAGTTGAATTTTTAATCTTTAAAACATTCTCAGTTAATTTATTATTTAGTTCAGTTAAGTTCATTGATCATTATAGATATGATTATTTTCTTCCGCTGAGTTAAGAAAGCCAAGCCAAGGGTTCGCTTGGGGCCAACAATGGTCTTCGAGTGCCAGTCATGCATAGAGAATGTGATATTCCAAAGACAGCTTTCAGAACCAGATATGGTCATTATAAGTTTTTGGCCATGTCCTTTGGTTTGACCAATGCACAACAGCGTTCATGGATCTTATGAATAGAGTTTTCAAACCTTATTTAGATATGTTTGTTATCGTCTTCATTGATGACATACTAAAATATTCAAGGAATGAAGAAGATCGTGCTACCCATCTCAAAATAGTTCTCAAGTCTTTGAAAGATAAGGAGTTGTATGCCAAGTTCTCTAAGTGTGAGTTTTGGCTTGAGTCTATGGCATTCTTAGGCCATATTGTGTCTGGAGAGGGAATTAAAGTTGATACTCAGAAAATTGAGGCAGTACAGAAGTTGCCTAAACCCACATCTCCAATTGATATGAGGAGTTTCTTGGGTTTAGCTGGCTATTATAGAAGAGGGGTTCTCGTCTATTTCGTCTCCTTTGACCAAGTTGACTCAGAAGACAGTGAAATTTCAATGGTCTGAAGCTTGTAAGAAAAACTTTCAGGAATTGAAAAAGAGGTTGACCACTGCCCCAGTTTTGACCTTACCAAAGAAGAGGTTGACTACTGCCCCAGTTTTGACCTTACCAGAAGGTACTCAAGGTTTTGTGGTGTATTGTGATGCATCTAGAGTTGGTTTGGGTTGTGTCTTAATGCAGAATGGCAAGGTTATAGCTTATGCCTCCAGACAGTTGAAAGTTCATGAGAAGAATATCCAACCCATGATCTAGAGATGGCTGCTGTAGTTTTCGCTTTGAAGATATGGCGCCATTATTTGTATGGTGTTCATGTGGATGTGTTCACCGATCACAAGAGCCTTCAATATGTGTTCACTCAGAAAGAGCTTAATCTCAGACAGAGAAGGTGGTTAGAGTTACTCAAGGACAATGACATGAATATTCTTTACCACCCAAGTAAGGCTAATGTTGTTGTTGATTCCTTAAGTAGGTTGTCTATGGGTAGCACCGCCCATGTTAAAGAAGGAAGGAAAGAGTTAGCAAAAGATGTAAACAGACTGGCACGCCGGGGAGTCAGACTTATGGATTCCACAGAAGGAGGTATAGTGGTGACGAATAGGGCTGAGTCATCAATAGTGTCAGAATTAAAAGGCAAGCAACACCAAGACCCTATTTTGATTGAATTGAAGGCAAATGTTCATAAGCAAAAAATATTAGCTTTTGAACAAGGGAGAGATAGGTGTATTGAGATATCAAGGTAGGTTGTGTGTAACAATGGTGGCTGAACTCCAAGAGAGGATCATGGAGGAAATTCATAGCTCCAGATATTCCATTCATCCGGGTTCCACAATGATGTTTCGTGATTTGAAAGAAGTGTATTGGTGGAATAGTATGAAAAAGAGCACTGCAGAATTTGTTGCCAGGTGTCCAAATTGCCAACAGGTTAAAGTAGAGCACCAAAGGCCCGGTAGTTTGGCACATAATATATGACTTCCGGAATGGAAGTGGGAGATGATTAATCTGGATTTCATCACAGGCTTGCCATGGTCTCGCATACAGCATGATACTATTTGGGTGATCGTCGACATAATGACAAAATCAACCCATTTTCTGTCGGTAAAGACTACCCATTCAGCAGAAGATTATGCCAGGTCATATATTCAGGAGGTGGTAAGACTTCATGGAGTTCTAGTCTCCATTATTTTAGATAGAGATGAACAATTTACTGCACAATTCTGGAAATCTTTTCAGAAAGGTTTGGGTTCAAAGGTGAACTTAGGTACTGCCTTTCATCCTCAGACTGACGGACAAGCAGAGGCCACTATTCAGACATTAGAAGATATGTTGAGGGTTTGTGTGATTGATTTCGTAGGAAATTGGGATGAACACCTACCCCTCATTGACTTTTCTTACAAAAATAGTTAGAGCATCCAAATGGCTCCTTATGAAGCTCTTTATTGGAGAAGATGCAGATCTCTTATTGGATGGTCTGAAGTTGGTGAAAGAGGGTTGATAGGACTAGATTTAGTTCATCAAGTTATGGAGAAGATGAAAGTAATTCAAGAGAGATTGAAAATAGCACAGAGTCATCATAAATCCTACACTGATGTTAGGAGAAGGGCATTAGAGTTCGAGGTAGATGATTGGGTATATTTAAAAGTTTCACCCATGAATGGTGTTATGAGGTTTGGTAAGATAGGAAAGCTTAGTTCCCGGTATATTGGACATTATATAATAGCCAAGAGGATTGGCAATGTAGCTTATGAGTTGGAGCTACCACAGGAATTAGCAGTGGTTCATTCGGTGTTTCACATCTCCATGTTGAAGAAGTGCATGGGGGATCCTTCATTGATCATATCAACTGAAAATATTGAGATCAAGGATAGGTTATTTTATGAGGAGATTTCAGTTCAGATTCTAGATCGCCAAGTTCGCAAGTTGAGAACAAAAGAGGTTGCCTCAGTCAAAGTACTTTGGAGGAACCAATTTGTTGAAGAAGCTACTTGGGAAGCTGAAGACGATAAGAAGAAGAGATATCCACATCTCTTTGGAACCGGAGAAAATGCAGACCAAGGTACTAATTTTCTTCTTAGAACTATCTAAATTATGAGTGAGCATATTCTTTGTTTGAAATTGCTTTTGGGATGTTTGAACTTGATGTTACCACCCTAGGCTCAGTAAGAGTAAATCTCATTCGAAGACGAATGTTCAAATAAACCCCTAAACAACCTTATTTGGCACTTTTCGATTTTTAGAGCTAAGGAACTGTAACATCTCGCAACTAGAAAGAACTAGAAGGAAGTTTAAAATCTGGAAATTTGTCTAAGTTAGGAAAATATGAATTTTGGTCAAGTTCAAATGGTCATAAATCCTAGATCAGGATGATTTAAGTGTACTTCCAGATATGGTTGGAAGGATCTTGGAATGATCTTTCCAACGCCGCTGAGTTTGCGCGATTCTGAGTTCGTATGAGTAAGTTATTCCCTTTGAAAGTTGGGTTGTTGGACTAAGGAAATTCTAATTTGGATTTTTGGAGGGTAATTTAGTATTTTCCTTACCTAATTATTCTAATTCATTTTTAGGAGATTAATTGCGGTAAAACCAGATTTTGGTCAGTTTAGAAAAATTAGAGTTCACGCTAGGGCTTGGAGAAAAGAGAAAAGAGCAGAAAGGAAAAGAGCAAGCAAGATTCGTTGACTTTGTCAAGGATAGCTTGTGGATTTCATGGGGGGTGATCCCTAAAAAGGTATGTGAGATCACATAGCATTGTGTTATTTCACCCACACGCCAATCGTGATTTAATTCAGCGAATTTAAGTCTTTGAAGGTTTAAAAAATGAGTTCTTGCTGAACATTGTTAAAAGCTTTCTTGAATTCTTGTGGGTTGTGTTGATTGAAGTTTCTTGTGATTTGATTCATGTTTCCGGGTGTAATTTCTGTTTGAATCTATCGTATCTTGAGGGTATAAATGATGGTAAGTGTTCGGGAAAGAAACCATGGAAGTTTAGAGGGTTTAGAGATGAAAAATGGAGAAGAAAAGTCGTCAATCACCTGGGGATAAGGGTGGATTGTCGCGCCGGCCAGCGCGCCCCAAAAGTGTCTCTGAATCTTCACGCTTGGGGTGCCGCGCCAGCGAGCGCTCCCTAGACAAGCCCCTGAATGTTGAGGGTTGGCGCCCCGCGCTTCTCAGATCGCCAAGGACGCTAGTTCTCCCCATTCGTTCCCCATCTTTTCGTACTTGTTCCTTTGCAATGAACCTATGTTTTCTAGTAAATTCCAACACTCTAAGGTATATATAAACATCATGAAATCATCCATAAACATGAGATCATGAACCTTGAATCCATAATCCAATTCAAGGAAGGTTAGGATCAAAGTCAAGAGAAGTTAAGAGTCAAGTGTAGAAGTTAAGAAGCAAGTCAAGCAAAGTTTTATTAAAGTTTTCAAACGTCTTTAACAAACGTTTCAACTTTGTTTTCAGACTTAAGTTTCAAGTTAAGCAAAGACTAAAGAGTGGAGTTCATTTCGCAAAAAGCTATAAGGGAACTACGTATTCCCAAAGAGTTTCTAAATGTTTTCACATTTGAGCAAGAAAAGGGAACATCGATTCCAAGAGAGCTTTTAAGCTAAGCTTTGAGTAATTATTTCAAACCAAAGAAAGAAGTTGTTTTAAAACATATGAGCTAAGTATATTTTTGGGAGTAGTATTGAGCACCGATATGGGGATGCGAGTTCATAGTAACTCAAGTCTCCATAAACCATGTAGCTATCATGGGTATTAATGGGTCATACTTTTTAGATGATCACATAAGTTAAGTTAGTGGATCCATTAAGTTAAGTAGTTCTATATGATGGCAAAGTATAGGACAGTTTGGCAGCACGATGGTAAGGACGATGTATCACCATATAGGCTAATAATGGTGGTTGTCGGTTTGAGAATCTCTCACAGAAACTATATTATTTTATTATATGAGTAAAGTTGAGTTTGTTACTGCATTTCCTTTAACGAACTAAGTTGCTCTTACTATTTTATAAAGATTTTCATATATTACATGTGTTCATTGCTTTATTCTGAGTTAAGTTATTCATGAGTTGAGAAGAGCCGAGGTAAGTGTTTCTTTCAGAATCTTTTCAAGCCTATGTATTGTTTAGCTTTCCAACTCGCATACTCGTACATTCAATGTACTGATGCCAGTTGATCTAGTGAGCAGTTCAGAATCTGTCAGTGAGCCTCCTTGCATTTCGAAGGATATATTTTCATTGCTTTCTAGTTAGTTCATTAGGATGTTCGGGTTTGTCCAACATCCATCTTAGTTGTTTTAGAGGCTTCAAAGACAGTTAGATGTTAGTCCTGTGAGTCTTTTCATTTTCATTTCTTATCGTTAAGACTTGGGTTGCAAACTTTTTGGCCAAGTTGAATGTTTAATCTTTAAAACATTCTCAGTTATTTTATTATTCAGTTCAGTTAAGTTCATTAATCATTATAGATATGAATATTGTCTTCCGCTGAGTTAAGTAAGCCAGGCCAAGGGTTCTCTTGGGGCCAGCAATGGTCTTCGAGTGCCAGTCCCCCCAGGGTGTAGGCTCGGGGAGTGACAAGTGCTACACAAGACTCAATCATGAATGCACACAATAAGACTCAATTTACTTATGCAAAGATCAAATGTGCACTCAAAGATTCAAGTTGTGACTCACCAATATCAAATAATCTTATGCTCACAATACTAGCTTCAAATGCAAGTTCAAGCTCAACCAGAGTGTTGAAATGGCCTCACACAAGGAATGATTCCATATTCACACAATGGTTCCCAGTTTAAAGCTTCAGAATCATATGCAACGCTCACACTCATAAAGATGAACACAATGTATGCTTTCACCCATAGGTTTGCCCATATTTTCTAATCGACATTTGTTTCAGCTCACTCAAGATCAAAAAGGTCTTTCTAAGGTTTGTTATGGGGCTGAGTGCAAATGTATGGTCATTTTAGGTTCAGTGCCTTCTATCCTCATGAGATGTGGTATTCATAACAATTCATTTCCTTTTCCTTCTTTATTTTTGCTAGTGCTCATAAGTCATCCCATTGTTTACTTCATATGGATTGTTTAGAAACCCCATTTCTTTTGTTCTTTATTCCACAACTTTCTTTTTCATTCTTTTTCTTTTTTTAAATGGAGGGGTTCCATTTTTCTCAACACCATGGGTTAAGGGAGACTTTTCTTGCACTTCTTGACCTTCTCTTTTCTTTTCACCACACCCCCAACTTAGGCTTTCTGCCTAAGTTGGTTATTCAATTAACCACAACTTCATGAGGATCACAGGTAATGGATTAACAAAGGTCTAGATTTCATCAAGTTTCTTCCAAAGAAAGGTAAGGCTCAAGGGGTGTTAAAAAGGCGGTGCACACATGCTCACAAGGTAGGTCACAAAAGAGGTATATATCAAATTAGCTCACCCTCTTTAAAATTGCCTAAGATCATATCAAGAGATAGCTTTACTCAGTCGATTGGACCAATAGGGAAAATTTTAGAATCTATCATGCATGGTTTACAGTAAGCTCATCACACTAGGCATCGACACTAAAATCAAACAAGACTCTACACTTTCACTAGTGTGCAATGGTCATCACAAGAGACTCGATTTGATAATTGGCTAATCACAATGAGATGCAAAGAGTTCACATATTGTCTATGCAACTTTATTTGGCCTTATCGTAGCTGGGCATTCATGTTCGTTCGATTGAGAGCACTATTCAAGTCATCGGTATTGATTGGAACCGAGACTTAAATTTTTCAAAAGAACAACCACATTCATGAGTTTATAAAGGGTGGCGAAATGTGCGAAAAATTTAAATTTTTTTGGAAGGGTCAAAATCATTTTTCAATTAAAACAAAAAGGAGCCACAAGCTTAAACATCCACAGAAAAGCAGTATTAACACAATTTTAAAAAATAAAATGGCCCAAATATAGACACAAAACATGAACAAAAGTATCACACAAAAGATGGGTCTTACCCTACCACAAATAAAAGCAATTTGTCCTCAAATGCGAATAACAAAGAATCTGAAAGGTAAAATGAAGAAAGACAGAGAGGGAGGTAAAGATGGGATCCTGTCTAAGTAGTCGCTCCATCTTGGCATCAGTGCCCGGAATGACCCCTTGAAGGAACCTTTTCCAATTAAGCCTGAAGACCCAGGGGCCGGAGTGGGCAGAGGTGCCTCTGCATGTGATGATTCTGTGTTTACTAACTCCACCGATGCTGACTTCTTCCTTTCTACTTGATCCTTAAGGTACTCAGTTTCGATCCTTCGAATATCAGTAGAGGCTGTGGGCATCATTCCACATCCTCCTTGGCCTTTCGAGGCACCCGAGCTTATTTGCATAATTCTGTTATCAAGACTAGGAATGGAAGTGAGGTTCGGCACTGCCTTTCACACATGAGTATCACTGAAGCAATGATTGTACCTAGGTTTATCCGAGTCTCTTCTATAATGCGACCCAGGCAAGCTACCTTGGCAAGGCGAATGATCAACTCATTCTGGGACAACATAATTGTGCTACTGATAAAACCGAACCAGAACCTTGTGTCTTTGTTTAGTTCTTTATTTTCGATCGGAACTCCTTCTGCCAACCACTTTGGAGTCTCATATGAAAGTAGTGGGGCTAACCACTTTTTCATCTCATCCAGCTTCTTTTTTCTGATCAAGTACTGCCAGTGATCTCCAATATTCGTGGACATGCCCAAGACTGCTTTGATTGCCTCACTATCACACGTCACCCTTCTGCCTTTGACAACCACAGAGTCAACTTCTTTGAAAGTTGCTGCTAGCTGCTTTTTCTGGTGTATTAGTGCACTGTATGCACTGCAGAAGTCTCGTACCCAGTTTGGAATATAAGGGCCATGGGGTTTAGTGATGATTTGGAACATGTGGTACCTCAGGAACTCCATTATCACTGGGTGACTGTCTATAACCCCGTCTATAGACAGACGCTTTTCCTCCAGAATTGTCCTCAGCCCCTCAGCCTTTACTCGATTCATTGACTTAGGCAGAGGATCATGTAATGGAGGTGATAATACCATTGCTTGTTTTGGAACTGAAGGTGTAGTGGTGGTAGACTGGGGAGTCTTGACCCTGGATTGATCATTCAGCTTCTTAGTTCGCCGCTCAGCCCTCTGTGCTATTAAAAGATCATTCTCATCAGAACTCACACCTTCGCTTTCAGATTGGTTGGGGTCATTTCTATAAAATCCATCACTGTCAGTGCTTGCATTTGATAATTCAAGGGTCTTGTCTTTTCCACCAGTTGTGGAAAGTTTAACGACCTTGCTTCTGGATGCAGCTGCATCCTCGTTGCTTGTAATCCCCTTTGTTTTACCTTGAGGTGGCCTGCTTATTCCTGTAGCTTTAGATTTAGCCATTTATCCAAAGAGTTGGGAAGAAATTTAAAACGACTAAATTAAATTCACGGGGACACAATTGCAGAAAAACTCAAGAAATTGCCTAGTTCTGGAAGGTTCTTCCAAAGAAAGGTAAGGCTCAAATGGTGTTCAAAAGAGTTTCACATGCTCACAGGTAGGCCACAAAAGTGGTATATGTCAAATTTGGCTCACACTCTTTAAAGTTGCCTAAGATCATTTCGAGAGCACACCTTCTAAACAATCAGAATAACGGGGCAAATTCTGGGTTTATTCAGGCATGGTTCAAAGTAAGCTATTCACACAAGGCATCGACGCCTAAGTCAAACAAGACTACACACTTTTGCTAGTGTGCAACGGTCATTACAAGAGAATCATTTTGATACATGGCTAATCACAACGAGATGCAAAGAGTTCACATATTATCTATGCAACTTTATTTGGCCTCATCGTAGCCGTACATTCATGTTCGTTCGATTAGAAGCACTATTCAAGTCATCGGTATTGATCAGAACCGAGACTTAAATTTTGCAAAAGAATAGCCACATTCAAAACACGAGTGGTGGCAAAAATTTTTGGACGAGTCAAAGATCATTTTGCAATTCAAAACAAAAGGAGTCATAAGCTCAATCATCCACAGAAAAGCAGTATTGACACAATTTAAAATAGAACAGCCCAAATATACACAACATACGAAAATCAAACAACACACAAATGTGGGTCTCACCCCACCACAAATAAAAGCAATTTGTCCTCAAATGCATTAAAAAATATCCACAATGTAAATTAAAGGTAAACAGAGAAGGCGGTAAATAAGTGATCCTGGCTATGCGGTTTCTCCATCTGTTAGGGCGGCATGGTTCTTCCTGCGACTTTGGGTTTAGTTATATTTGTTGTTTCGGGTTGTAGACCTTCCACAATTTAGCATTAAAAAGAAGGTGAGGTGGGGACGTTAAGCGAGCCGTTGAGTGGTTCAGCGAGCCCTACACAACATCGTTAAGCAACCCAACACGCCTATTTTCAACCCACTTTCTCGAATGCTTCAGAGCCACCCTGCTTCAACTTTACTCAAACGTTGTCCAATTCCTACGCACCCAGTAATATCATACGTGATCAGCGCTCGGCGTGTACCCGAGCATTCACGTGTTTCGCTGAGTTTTACAGAACTTTTTGTTAAGCTTGGGGGTTCAAACGTCAGTATTCATCGAGATCGCCAACAGCATCGGTGATGCGCCAATTATTTCACAAGCTCGTCGTGTTTTACAGTCTCTAATTTTGGAGATGTTTGGAGTCAAACGGTGGATAAGGTCGGGTTCACCGACCTCTTCGGTGACTCGCCAATTGAATCTGTTGCTTGTCACCCTGCACTTTTTGAGCACTTCTCACACTTCAACCTATACCAACAACACACCATTATTTTACCACTACATAAATATAAAAATAATAAGGGGTTTTGGGTTGCCTCCCAAACACCACCTTAGTTAACATCGAGGCACGATGCAAGTCCACAACTATTCTTCATCCTCGGAGTCAGCCATGGTGTAGTTAGGCGAGTCCTCGGTGAACGGTGGATAGCGACATGTCATCAAGTGGGTGATTTGATCATCCTGCAGCTGAATAGTCATGGAATTTGAGGTAGACATTTCATTCAGCATTTCAATGTTGTCCTTCATCTCATTCAACTTCTTGTCTTGTTTTTCAAGTTATTGTTGAATAAGTGAAAGGGTTTCATCATTCTGCACACCCTCATGTTTCTTCCCGTGTTTACATTCGCGAAGGAGGAAGTGATTTCTTTTCCATGGCTTGTACTTCCAACACCATGACTCGTTTAGATAGAACATCCAACTGAGTAACTAGTGCATCCCACTCTTGCTTCGTTTTGGCTTCCTTGTTGGTTTCAACCGTACTCTCACGGATTTTTGCGACGACTTCGTAGGGCTGGTGTAGCATACCCCCTGTGCAAATTTGATCGGCTATACTTCTATTTTTGGGTCCAAGACCCCTATAAAAGCACTCCAGTAGTGCCTTGTTGGTCATCCCATGAGATGGGAACGGTTGTAGCACTGCTTGGAACTTCAGCCATATTTCCTAAATTGTTTCATTCCCTGTTTGTTTGAATGTCAGGAGGTTGTCTCTGAGGTTAAGTAGTTTCAGGAGGGGGTGATATGTGTGGTACCCATAATGATCATCCATTCTTATTTGCCTACTTTGATATTCCAAACAAGCAAAACAAAACTACAATTTAGATTAGGAAAGCTAAAACTAAGAAGAATATTTTTTTTTAATTAACTAAGAAATCCCAAATAACCCCACTCCCCGTCAGCGGCGCCATTTCTATGTTTGCATAATTAACGACACAACTTTCGATGCAAGTGTCTACGATCATGCAATAGTATAATAACCCAACAAAGGGTTGGGATCGAGTCCCAAGGAAGTGATTTTGAGAATTAATAGAAAAATAAAATTAGTTCTAACTAGTCATAGCTAAAGAAATTTACAACTAAAAACATTGTAAATTAAAGGGGGGTGACACAAAAGTGTGGAATATCAAATGGGGGTTTTGTCACAAGTATAACTAAAACAGTAACAATGACAGAGAAATCTATGAATGACAAGGGATTCTTGTAGTGTGAGCGCAGTATATATTAATTTAAATCGTTGGGTACATGCTTTCGATAGGAAATTGCAAGATAATAGTGACTAGGCTAAGCTTTAGATGGAAATAAGTTCCCTCTCGGGCAATTACCCAGTTCCAAATAGGTTCCTCTCGGATACCTATTTGCCGCATGAAGTCCAGCCTACGCCTTACCCCACTTACTCTCTCAAGCTGAGTGTGAGGATATGGGACTAGGACTCACCCTCTCGGGCTGAACCTCATGTTGACCCACTCTTTAGGCCATCAGTCTAGCGATCTTGGTTTCACGACCTCTCTCTCGAGCAAGCCGAAAACACATGAGTGGTTTTGTATTTGCAACTACAAATCCATTATATTAAACCACAACCACTAGGTAAAATCACCATTAAAATACATCTAACCTCTCAGCAAGCAAAACCCAACAATAATCTCAACAAATATTTGCTAAATCACACCCCAAGAATGGGGTTTTTTAGCCACACATCAAGAGATAGAAATTTATACCTAAATTAGCTTGAATTCAAATGGGTATGAAGAACTAAGTCTTGTTATAGGCCAAGAATGAAAAATCCAAGAGACCCAAGTCCAAATCCTTGGAGATAAAATCCTCTTCTTCTTCAAGTTTCCAAAACCCTCTGAAATACAAAGAAAAGTACCAAAATTATATTAATTGTTTCACACTAAAAATAATATGATACTAAAATCGGATACTGTCTAATCTTCTATAAGTCACAACGAGTATTTATAGTTTTCAAAAATTTGTGTTGCGAAGGATCACTCGGCGACATTAGTAGGAATTGCCGATCAACTCGGCGATTCACCCTTTGGTGTAGTTCATCGCCGTCTTGGACCATCCTTCGGCAGCATCGTGCTCTGGGTCAATGGGCGATATAGTACTGCTTCACGGAACGGTTCGACGACGCTCCCACTGCTCCCTTTTTCGCCTACTTGATCCTTTCCTTCAGGGCTCAGCACACTAGAACATAAGGCAAAGTGAGACCCTTTGGCGAGTCACCAAGTGGACTCGGCAATCCTCAGGCCTTCATTTTATTCGTTCTTTTCAGCCTTTGTGTTCCTTTTTGCGAAGCAGTGTCCATTCTGTCCTTCAATCTTCAAATACCTGAAACTTAAGGGTTTTCATCAGTTATTGAGATAAGATAATCATTTGAGGACACAAATTATATTAAAATATAACCCTAAATGAGTCCAATTTGTGGACTAATCAGCTATCAAGGTCGATTATGTGTTCCTAATGTGGGTGAGTTGAGACAACAGATCCTTGCAGAAGCCCATAACTCCAGGTATTCTATTTATCCAGGTGCCACTAAGATGTACCGCGATCTGCGGGAAGTCTATTAGTGGAATGGTATGAAAAACGGATATAGTGGATTTTGTGGCTAAGTGCACTAATTGTCAGCAAGTCAAGTTAGAACTTCAGAAACCAGGGGGTACGGCTCAAGAGATCAACATTCCTACATGTAAGTGGCAAGTGATCAACATGATTAAGGTCTTACCTCGTACTCGTACACATCATGACTCCATTTTGGTGATAGTTGATAGAGTTACTAAGTCTGCGCGCTTTTTGGATGTTAAGACTGCAGATTCAGCGGAGCACTATGCCAAGCTTTACATTAATTAGATAGTCAGGTTGCATAGAGTTCCTTTGTCTATCATCTCAGATAGAGGTCCTTAATTAACCTCTCATTTCTGGAAGTCATTCCAGAAAGGTCTTGGTACTAAGGTTAATCTTATCATAACATTTCATCCAACAATGGATGGTCAGACAGAGCGTACCATTCAGACCTTAGAGATATTTTGAGAGCTTGCGTGATCGATTTCAAGGGTAGTTGGGATGATCACCTTCCTCTTATAGAGTTCGCCTACAATAATAGATAACGTTCCAGCATTCAGATGGCCTCTTATGAGGCATTGTATGGGCATAGATGTAGATCTCTAGTTGGTTTGGTTGAAGTAGGTGAAGCAGCTTTGATAGGGCCAGATTTGGTTGATGATGTTACAGAGAAAGTTCAGCTCATTAGAGATAGACTTAAGACAACCAGAGTCGCCAGAAATTCTATGCATGATGTAAGGAGAAGGGACTTGGAGTTCCAAGTTGATGATTGGGTTTTCCCGAAAGTGTCACCTATGAAGGGGGTGATGATATTTTGCAAGAAAGGGAAGCTCAGTCCCAGATATGTAGGTCCTTACAAGATCTTGAAAGGGTTGGTAAAGTGGCTTATGAGTTAGAGTTTCCCGTAAAACTAGAAACACTCAATCCAGTCTCTCACATTTCGTTGTTGAAGAAGTGTGTGGGTGATCCAGCATCGATAGTACCAATAGAAAGTCTGGCTATGAAGGATAGTCTCACTTATGAGGATGTGCCAGTTGATATTCTTGATCGTCAGGTTCGAAGGATGAGAAACAAAGAAGTTGTTTCAGTGAAGGGTTTGTGGAGGAAGCAGTCCGTAGAGGGAGCTACTTGGGAAGCAGAAACAACCATGAAGACCAAGTATCCTCATCTCTTTCCTTCTGAATCCATTCTAGCTTGTGGTAATAGTTCCTCCCTAATTTCTTCAGTCATTCATGCGTAGGTTCAGTCTTAGTATCATGTTCCTTCAGTTTGTACCTGCATTTTCAGTGTATTGTATGTTCTTGGAACTCAATTCAGTTAGAAATCAGTTTGTAGTACTCAGTGGTAGGGATTGCAGCTTCTTCCCTCCATACTCAGCTTGTTTAGACTTCATTCGAGGATGAATGTTCCCAAGGGAGAGATAATGTAACCCTTCGGGTCTCAAATTGAAGAAAATCCTAGTTTTCAGAAAAGCTGGTGCCAGTACCAAGGGAACCACACATGGACCATAGGTGGGGTTCCGTCATTAAGAACCAAATCTTTATAGTCTCTTATCCCACCCACGGTCGACCAGTACGATCTGTGGTTGGACCTACGGACCATAGGTCTGACCGCACGTGAGGGTCAGTAGCCAGTTAGAGGGAAATTACTGATGGGTCAATTTCAAACATTCATAACTCTTAGCACAAAAGGAATTAGGTGGGTAATGGGTTAGATTCATAACTTTATTTCAGACATAGTTAGATTCAATTTTAGCTTTGGAATTTGATATTTGAGTTTTCATTAAACTCAGAGATTATTTATTCAGATAGTAATGGGTATGCCCCATCATTTCAGTTTATGATGATTGAAGCTTCCGTTCAGTATTTCTTTACTTCAGTTTACTTTAGTATGCTTAAGATATGCCAACAGTGTTAGCTTGGAGTCACTCGTGATCCTAGGTCTCGTGTCCGTTCCCTGGGGGGTAGCTTTGGGGCGTGACAACAACTAAGAACGATGGTGAAGTATAGTCGTTCTCCTTCACATCCCTTTAGATATTTAGTTTATTATAATTATTTAATTTTGAATAACATTTTCCAACAAAGTTTATTTGTTACTTGACACATTTTTTTCAGTCATGAGAACATGTCTTTTCAAGAAGTTCTTATTTGGGAATAATGTTTTCAAATATTGTGAATTTATTTTCAGATTTTTCTTTTTATAAACAAGTATTTAAAGTACAAGTTTTAGCAACTTAAAGTTTGATATTTTGGGTCTCAAAAGTGCAGATTTTGGTGGTTCAAAGTGCAGATTTCAAGGTTAAATATATCACTTTTCTTGAGAGTTTAAGAGTGGTATATTGAGTCCCAAAATGCAGTGTTTTGAGCTCAAAAAGTGCAACATTTTGAGCCAAAAAAGTACAGTAATTTCCGCTCAAGAGAGTGCCGAATTTGAGCTCACAATGTGTATGATTTGAGCACAAAATGCAGATCTATACGATAAAAAATGCAGATTTTTTAGCTTAAATATTGCACCTTTAACAAGCTTTACAAAGAAGATTTTTTTAGTTTTAAAACATTATTTTGCATGACTTAAAGTATAGATTTTTGGAACTAACCGTTATTCTTTGAGATTTTAAAACACTACTTTCGAAATGAAGAAGAAACATGATTTTAGAAGACCAAAATGAATGTTATAAGGCTCGCTAGAATTGTTACTTTATTTTAATCTTGAATACATACGGCTTAAGTCATTTGCTCCGAGAAGGACAAAAATATTTATTAGCTTTATTTATCAAATCTCACTTAGGACCTTATGTCAAGGAAAACTTTTTTTTCATTTAAAACTCCCAAATGAATTTGAAACTAATTTTAAAGTTAAAATGATTATCTTTAGAAATACATAAGGCTAAAGTTATTACTTATTTTAGAAATATTCTTTTTAAGAAAATAAGTAAGGAGGTAGGCCTATATATTGTATTAACAAAAATAAATGTTACTATAGAATAAGTCTCAATAGCTAGGCCTATTTTATATTCTTTACGTCACCCCCTTTTATGAAAATACTTGCTATTGTCACTTTTTAAAAAACCAAACATTACTAAAACATTTTAATTTCTTAACATGTTATTTCAAGATTTTAGATATGCCAATAGGTTCAAAATACAAGGTACATACATATATATGTCATACGCAGAAAGGTACAAATTTTATATTTCTTAGTTTTTCTCTATACGTAACTTATTATTTTGTTACACTTCATATAATTTTTCTCATATCCACTATCACTTTAACAAATGATACTTATTTTTTTTATAATTTATAAATCCCTACACTTTAATATACACATTATTTTGCTACATATTTGCACCCAACTACTATCTCATTTTATTTTATTTTCTTTCACGTCTTAATTCTATATATAAATAAAACGATAAATTTTTATATCCTTTAAACTCAACATTTATATATTTAGGATAAGTTTATATAAGACACATCTATACTTTCCAACATATAAATTTATCATACATTTAAGTACATTTATTTATTTATTTTACCGTATGATAAACATACTACTATTAATTTTATTTAATAGACATATATATGTCGTACCTTGTATTTTACTATTTTCTTAAACTAATAAAATTTAATTACCATTGATCTTAAAGCAACGAAATAAATAATTCTTCCTAATTATATTTTCCTAAATTGAGTTTAAGGACTTTTTCGGATAGGCTCTGAGGGATGCTGAATACCTTCCGCTCGAGTAACCAAAAACCTTACTCAAAATCTCACTAGTTTCACAAATCAAAACAGAGTTTACATTTACATATTTAAAAAATGGTTTTCCTAATATTTTCCTTAAAATTTAGGTGGCGACTCTAAGACTAAACAACTTTTTCAAAAAATTAGAGTGTTAGTCAGATTATGTTGTGAACTTTTTTGGCTAGTTCGAAAAAGAGGTGCGACAGCTTGGTGACTCTTCTAGGGACCTTACTTAGGTTTTAACCTTAGAAAACTCAATTTAGGAAAAACATTTATGATTACGTGTTTATTTTTTAGATTATTGTTGATATATTGCTTTGACTGAAATGTCGCAAGTGAATCCAAACTTGTGATCTTTATTTGTTCTAAAACACTACTTGTTACTGTTTTCCTACATTGTCATTTGCACTTTCTATCGAGTTTTTTTGGCTGTACACAAACCCACATTGAACATGCGAGGGGTGTTCCTGCACTCCTCCGAAACTCTATTAGGATTCGTTAGTTTCAGAGTCGGTGCAATTAAGCGACTGCGCCTTCTCGCAATTACTCAATCACTCTCCATCATCTAGGGTAAAAAATCCTACTCTAGAAATGGGTCATGTTGCATATCCTTAGGCAAGACAATATAAGGTATTCTCGTTGCGTTTAGGAAACCACCCAAATGTCAATGAGTTTCTTCTTTAAAACTCAACGACATACATTTTGTGTAAAATTGATATAGATAATCCAAACTAAACACTTAACGGATTTGGAGCAATTAAAATCATCATACCGTTTTACCTTTCATTCAGATGCAAATCAACCAAAACCTTTCTAATAACAGGATGATAACTGAGGTCCCCCGAACTTTGAAAGAGTGGTGGAGAAACATCTGAGTGGCATACAAAAATGAGATTATGCCACACGTGGGGTAGTTAATTGATCTACTAAATGTGGAGGCAAACAAATCGCTCATTACTCTAATGATTAAATTCTGAAAACCCAGCAATAGTGACTTTCCAGTTCACAGATTTTGAAATCACATTAACACTGGAGGAGATAAGTCAAATTGGTGATTTACCCTTCGCTAGCAAAGCACCCTTGGCCCCGCGCACTACGTCGGGGATTGGTTTTCTCCAGTCTTTGGGGTTAAGAGTAGGCCCAGGTTTGACAAGAGTTGATGAAGGATGGGTCAAGTTGGATTATTTATTTAAAATGTTCGGTCATCGAGAGAGCTATGATAGGTTCCAGCAAGAATTCTTCATCTCCAGGATTGATTGGGAGAGGCACAGAGCTATTGTTTTCGTAATGGCCTTTTTGGGATCTTTCCAAAGAAAAAAGAGTGTGTCGACATCAACCTACTGCCTATGGTCATCTTCATGTTTAGAGGACCTGTTAGAGTGACCATCGTACGCATGATCTTGGCAGAAATATTTCGATCATTATGCCTCTGCTCTAGAGAATATGATCGTTTTAAGGGAAGTAACTTGTTGCTACATATTTGGGTGTTGGAACACTTCTATCAAAGACAGGCAGAAAATGGCGCTGGAGCGGACTTACACAACAAAATTAGAAGTCATGCGATGAGATTGAGCATCTGGGACGCCCCAAATAATGAAGATGGTTGGCGCTTTTTCCTGACCCACCTCGTAGGGAACCATATTCAGTGGCGACTACCATGGGTCCATGGCCGAGCTCTGTTGAGAACCAACCACGCCTAATTCCTCCGACAGTTTGGAATTACCCAAGGCGTTCCTCTATGGTAAAATATGGCATTAGTAGAGGTAGATTATGAAGGAAGAATCCTGATCGAAAGTATCTCTGCTTTGGTACAAAGATGGTATGACATTCTTGAATTAGGCATAGGGGTTGAGTCGCGGTGCACTCCTAAATATTATACTTAGTTTATGATGGGAGAAATTCTCGCAAGGCCCAGCTGTGACGGGATCTTGGGGTTCACAGACACACAAAGATCAAATCAAATTGGCACGGAGCTATTGAACCTCATGCCCATCACCACAACCATGTATCATCAGGTGACCCCACAGTCTGTCGACCATCTCATACAGGCAGTTGACGATGAACAAAATGAAAGGATGAAGGAAGAATCAGAAGAGGATCCTAGAGAGCCAACTAAGGAGATGGAAGAGGATTCAGAAGAATATTAAGAGCAAGACCCTAGCGACGGAGGAGTGATGTATATGGAGAATGAACCGATTCCAACAGTAGAAGACGCTCACTCAGAATATGGCTCCATAGGGTTTGATGAAAGGGAAGATTCAAACAACTAGGAATGAAAGATTGACGAATCCCCAAAGTACCACCCAGAGCCATATTATGATGGGGACGATGACGGTGACGATGCCCCAACCTGGCCGAAAGTCGTCTTTCTTTTTTGAAACTCTCTTCTCAAAGCGTCATATGGTCTATCCCTCTTGTTTACCTTATGGCCACCCCTGTACTTTCATTTCTTAGGTTTCTGATTGCCTACATCAGTGTAATAGCCAGATTGCCTTGATCAATGACGATATTTTTGCTCCAAATCTAAAATGTGTTTAAATGAATGATTCATTATCAAATTAATTGCAACGTAGGCCTACCTCAAGCAACAAGAGGTTCTATATTAGGATGCATTTTTAATGTCGCCAAATTAGCGTATATATATGTTACACTTACATATTTGTTACATCTTTCAATATTTCCCAAACAAACATAGTTTCCCTTTTTCTTTGTTTTCTTTTTGTTTCATCATTTATCCCCCAAAGTAAGTTGATTTGTGTCGACTTGCAAACTGGCTGAATCCAAAGGAAAGATGACTAATAAAGATGAGTTCAACGTTGCTGCAAACATAATGATACCTATTGAGAACCCCAAAGGTTCTCAAAACATGACACACATCCAAAATGAAGAGAAAATGGCTCGCATGGAGCAAGAACTCGAGATCTTGAGGGAAGAATTACGCCAAGTGCGAGACTTGGCCAAACTGTCGGCTACCACTTTCCCTACTTTCAAGACGCCTATCTACTTCCCAAAGGCTAACTTGCCTTCTGCCGACTTACCAAATCTGCCAGAACCAAGTCAACACGCTCCCGCACACGGTCAAGTTCCACCAGCTTCTCCAACCGCGATCGTGCCTGACCTCTCTAATCGCGACCCTACCATATCTACAATGCAGCAGATACTTGGGGCTCAAGTCGCTGCTCCCTACGAGCCACATGTTCCACTTGTATATGCCGCTGAATCTTTTACCTTTAAAATGATAGTTGTGGTTAATATCCCGTACGAGGTCGATCAATATGCAGAAATGGAGAAAGATGCTCGGTTGAAAGAGGATGCATCGATCAATGCCCAACTTCATGGTCTAAGAAAGGCATTGAAAAACTTACAAGTCACTAGACGAACAGAGAGTTTGGATTATGATGACATGTGCTTCCATCCAGACATTGACCTGCCGGTAGGGTACAAACCACCAAAGTTTGACACGTTTGATGGAAAGGCTGGCCCTCACGCACATTTAAGGGCATACTGTGACAAGTTAGTCGGTGTAGTGAGAAATGAGAAGCTGAGGATGAAATTGTTCATCCAGAATATGTCTGGAGAAGCATTGACCTGGTATACGCAACAGGACCCTTGCAAATGGCGTGACTGCCAGGAAATGACTCAAGATTTCATGACTCATTTCAGATTCATTACTGAAATTACAGCTGACAGATTCTCATTGGCTAATATAAAGAAAAGCCATTAGAGAATTTCTAATAGTGCGCATGACATTGGAGAAATGAAGCCGCAAAAGTGCAACCACCACTAGATGAGTCAGAGCTCTCGAAGTTCTTTATTTGAGCTCAAGAAGGTGTCTACTTTGACAAGATGATGTCAATGATGGGCCAGTAGTTTGCAAAATTGGTCAAGATGGTAGACTTTATAGAGAAGGGTGTTACATCCAGAAAGATTCAGTCTATGGTCGCATTGCAAGCTGCAGGTAGGGCTATACAATCGGGTTCATTGGAGACATAAAAAAGAAGAGGGTGGATGTTTCATCTGTCACCACACTATAATCCACCCTGACCACTAGCACACCAAATTCCACCAAGACCATATGCCCCCGTCCAAGCACCAATCCACCAAAGTAGACCAGCATATGCATCGAGATCACGTCCAAATCTCGAAGCTATAAATGCTCGTGTTTACACATCAATTACTGAACTTTATGCACAGTTGTTTGAGAGGTTGAGCATAGCAGGAGTGCTGCAACCAGTTGAAGGAAAACTACCTGATCCAATCCCTCGTAACTTCGATGGAAACAAGATGTGCTTACCACTCGGGAGTCTAAGGAAACGACACAGAAAATTGTTATGGTTTGATGAACCAAATCGAGGGATCAGGAAAGGAGTAATCAAATGCACTCCAGCACCTTCCAATGTAAACAATAACCCCTTGCCAAACCATGAGAATCGGGAGATCAACATGGTTATTCTAGATGAAGAATATGAGGACCTCAACTATCCAATCATAGATTAAACAAATGCCATGACATATTTGGCACAACCTGTTATCACTTTTCAGCTAAGTGATCCTCTGACTGTCCAAACATATCTCCGAAGAGTTGTAGTGACCGCTCTAATCGCTAGAAAGCCTGAATATGACACCAAAGCAGTCCCATGGGACTATCAAGCACGCGCCAAGGGCAAGATGATCGACACTGCCATGGCTCAAGGGATGACTAGGTCGGGGAGGTGTTATGCCCCAAAGGATCTAAATCGAGGAGTTCTTGGAAAGGAACAAAATCCAAGAAAGAATGTTACTGATGTTGAAGCTGCGGAATTTTGGAAGAAGATGCAGCCTAAAGACTATTAGTCGAAGAGCAGCTGAAGAAGACACCTGCCCACATATCTATTTTGTCTCTACTTATGAGTTCTGAAGCTCATATGAATGCTTTAATGGAAGTGTTAAGCGGAATAAACGTTCCAAAAGAGACCACAAGTGAAACCTTAGCTTCAACGATCGGAAGAATAGTGGAAGCTAACAAGATTTCTTTCCATGATGATGAGCTGCCTGCAGAAGGGGATGGAACAACAAAGCACTTCACATCGCAGTCAAATGTTGTGATAAGATTGTGACTGGAGTTGTAATTGATGGTGGTTCTGGATGCAACATATGTCCTATCACCACTCTGAGGGATTTAGGTGTTAATATGGGAAAGATAAGGGAAAGTCGTGTGAAAGTTAGAGCTTTTGATGGAGCGCAAAGAAGTGTCATTGGAGAGATCTATCTCACATTATAGGTGGGGCTGGCTGAATTCCCCATCCTATTTCAAGTGATGGATGTGTCATCCAACTACAACATATTACTGGGAAGACCATGGGTTACCATGGCAAGAGCGGTTCTTCCACTCTTCACCAATGTGCAAAGTTTTAATGGGGTCGCACAAAAGATACCATCCATGGAGAGCTCAGTCACCCCATCCTTTCTGTTAATTCTATCCCAGTCATTGATGAGTTAGACTGAGTAACATTTCACACTTTGGAAATTATGCAAGCTGTAAGGGTTAGTGAGGAAGCAGAGGCAGATGATACAAAATTGTCAAGTGCAACAAAAATGGTTGCGTCAGAGATGTTGAAGTATGGGTATCAGCCTAAGAGTGGACTTGGACCCAAGTCCAATAGCATAGTTGAGACAACCCAACTGAAGCATCAGAGAGGCACCAACGGACTCGGATATGAGCCTTCCTCGGGAAGAGTCCCCCAGGGGCAAAACAATACAATCTTCGTACTACAAAAAACTTTGATTCTATATCAAGCAGGTGATGATCATATCGTAGAAGGGATAGGCAATCTGTTCGTGGCCATGGCTAGAGAAGAGGAAGAGATAAATCTCAGCAAATTGACCATTTGTGATGCCGAACCTGGAGAAATCCTGCAAAACTGGACCATCAGCCCATCCCTGTTTCAACCAGAGTCCTGGTAGTATGGAAAAGAAGTTTTTATTTTAAAATTCGCATGATCAAATTGAGGCTTGAATCATGCCTAATCATTTGTTTCTGGCCTCTTCTAAATGCTAGAATGCTTTAAAATAAAAAGTCTTTATTTATCTTTAAAAAATTTCTCGTTGTTTTAAATATCTATTTATTTTTACTTACCTTTTGCACATTTCAGCACTCATATTAATAAAAACCCTCGTTCAACGGTTATGACATGTAACGAATCTACTAAGCAAGGTGAAAGTGATAAACAAGATCATGAAGAGTACGATAAAAGCATGATGCCTAAAAATCTACCACACTAGATCGAGCAAGTGGAAAGTTAGAAAAAACCCAATATGGATGAAACAGAGGTTGTCAACTTAGGAGATGAGGAAATCGTGAAGGAAACACAATTCAGCATACATTTGGAGGTTGAAAGAAAACAAGAGTTAATGGAGTTTCTTAAGCAGTATGTTGACGTATTTTCTTGGTCTTATGATGACATGCCAAGGTTAAACACTGATATTGTCTCGCACAAACTACCAATTGATCCCACTTGTCTACCTGTTAAGAAAAAGACAAGAAAATTCAAGCCAAATTTGGGTTTAATGATCAAGGAGGAGGTAACTAAGCAAATTGAGGCGAACGTTGTGAGGGTTACAAATTACCCCCACATGGTTAGCCAATATTGTGCCTATGCCAAAAAAGGATGGAAAGATCAGAATATCTGTGGACTATCGAGATCTTAACAGGGCCAGTCCTAAGGATAATTTCCCTCTTCCAAATATTCATATACTCATCGATAACAGTGAAAAACATGAGTTGCAATCATTTGTCGATTGTTTTGCAGGATATCACCAAATATTGATATGGATGAAGATGATGCAGAGAAGATAATGTTCATCACTCCATGGGGAGTGTATTGCTACAAAGTAATTCCATTTGATCTCAAAAATGCTGGTGCAATTTACATGAGGGCCATGACTACCCGTTTCTATGATATGATCCACAAGGAAATTGAAGTGTACATGGATGATGTCGTTATCAAATCCAAAAGAAGTTCAGACCACCTGGATGACTTACGAAAGTTCTTTGAGAGGTTGCGTAAGTATATTCTGAAGTTGAATCCAGCACAGTGTGCATTTGGAGTACCAACGGGAAAACTATTGGGATTCATTGTTAGTAGGAAAGGCATAGAGTTGTATCCATCAAAAATAAAAGTAATCCAAGAGCTACCTCTACCCAAGACTAGGAACGATGTGATGAGTTTCTTGGGAAGACTGAAATATATAAGTTGGTTCATAGCTCAATCCACAGTGATTTGTGAACCCATATTCCAATTACTAAAGAATAATGATGCCACGAAATGGATAGAGGAATGGTAAAAGGCTTTTGATAGAATCAAATAATACTTGTCCAACCCACTAGTATTGGTCCTACAAGCGCCGGGAAAGCCTTTGTTATTGTATCTATCTGGCATGGATAATTCATTTGGATGTGTTGGGGCATCATGATAGGACAGGTAGAAGAGAGCAATCCATTTACTATTTGAGCAAGATGTTCACACCATACGAGACAAGATACACTTTATTGGAACGAACATGTTGCGCTTTGACTTGGATCGCGCTAAAATTTAGGCATTACTTGCTTGCATACACCACGTACTTGATCTCAAGAATGAATCCACTAAAGTACATCTGTCAGAAGCCCATGCCTATGGGTAAACTTGAAAAGTGGCAAATTTTGTTGAGCGAGTTTGATATTATGTACGTGACACATAAGGTCATCAAAGGACAAGCCCTGGCTGATCACCTTGTAGAAAACCCGGTGGATCATGATTACAAGCCACTCACGACCTACTTCCCTGATGAAGAGGTTTTGTTTGTAGAAGAAGACATATCAGAGTTGCATGATGTATGAAGGATGTTCTTTGATGGAGAATCAAACTCTATCGTAGATGGAATAGGAGAAGTCTTAATTTCGGAAACAAGTCAGTATTACCCAATCTCAGCCAAGATTAGGTCCTACTGTACCAATAACATGGAAGAATATGAAGCTTTTATGGCTATCGACATGAACATCAAAGAACTCTTGGTGATAGGAGATTCCGACTTATTGGTTCACCAAGTGCAAGGAGAATGGACCACTAAGAATGTGAAGATCCTGCCTTATTTGCATTACATAAAAGATTTGAGTAGAAGATTCACAAGGATTGAGTTCAAGCATGTCCCTCGAGCTCAAAATCAGTTTGTCGATGCTTTGGCAACATTGTCCTCGATGATTCAACATCTAGACAAGAATTACATCGACCATATCGATATAGAGATGTATAATCAACATGCATACTGTTTTCTTGTAAATGAAGAACTTGATGGAAAACCCCTAGTACTATGACATTAGAAGATTGATATAGCACAAGAATATCCTGAAAATGCCACAAGCAAGCAGAAACGGATATTGAGGAGGATGGCCAATCATTTCTTCCTTAACGGAGAAATCCTATATAGGAGAACTTCGGATTTAGGATTGCTGAGGTGTGTTGACGGCGCAAAAGCGACAAGGCTTTTGGAAGAAATACATGCAGGAATAACCTATGGACCTCACATGAATGGGTTCACTTTGGCGAAAAAGATTCTAAGAGCTGGATATTTTTGATTGACCATGGAGAGAGATAGCATCCGGTATGTGCAAAAGTGTCATCAATGTCAAGTACATGGGGATTCTATATGGGTTCCACCAAATGAGCTAAATGTGATGGGTTCCCCTTGGCCATTTGCCGCTTGGGGCATGGATGTTATTGGACCCATAGAGCCTCCCGCATCAAATGGACATCGTTTCATCCTAGTAGCTATTGATTATTTAACAAAATGGGTTGAAGCTTCGACATACAAGGTAGTGACAAAGAAGGTGGTAGCAGACTTTGTTCGCAACAATATAGTTTGTCGGTTTGGATTCCAGAATTAATCATAACAGATAATGCAGCCAACCTCAATAGCAATCTTATGAGGGAAACTTGTGAAAGGTTCAAGATTACTCATCGAAATCCCACAGTTTACTGGCCAGAGATGAATGGAGAAGTTGAGGATGCAAATAAGAATATTCAGAAGATTTTAAGGAAAATAGTGTATAGTCACAGGCAATGGCATGAGAAGCTATAATATGCTTTACTCGGTTATCGCACCACAATCAGAAAATCAACTGGGGAAACTCCTTATATGTTGGTTTATGGTTTGGAGGCAATAATACTTGCCGAAGTGAAAATACCATCTTTAAGGATTATCTAATAGGTTGGTCTGGACGATGCAGAATGGATATGTAGAAGGCATGAACAATTGATGCTCATCGATGAAAAGAGGATGGACGTGGTTTGTCATGGACAACTCTATCAGAACAGATTGACCAAAGCATTCAACAAGAAAGTCAAACCTCGACAGTTCACACCGGGCCAGTTAGTATTGAAGAAGATCTTTCCTCAACAAAGAGAAGCCAAAGGGAAATTCGCACTAAATTGGCAAGGAGTACCCTATATGTTTCGTAGAGTACTCTCGAGAGGAGCATTAATCTTAGCAGAAATGGACGACAGAGTGAGCACAAAGCTAATTAATTCAGACGCCATCAAGATGTACTACATCTGAAGATCTCAAGATTTGTCTTATTTCTTGAACTTTTGCATTTTTCAATGTAATAGAACAACATCTAGACTTGACTTCCCAGGGTGGGGTACGTGGGCAACCCATATCAGATCTGGTCTCCCTTAGTAAACCCAAAATCATCATATCTATGTATTTAGAACTACGCTCAACCTAAATTCCCTCGGTGGGAAACGTAGGCAATCCTTGTCGGATTCGGTCCCTTCCATATTTTTCACTTTTCTATTGTATCTGAACTACGTCCTGACTAGATTCCGCTTGGATACGTAGGCAGCCTGAGTCAGGCCCAGTCATTGCATTGCATGTTTTTAACTTTTCTTTTGTATTTGAACTACTTCCTAACATGATTCCGCTTGGATACGTAGGCAGCCTAAGTCAGGCCTGGTTATTGCATTACATATTCTTACTTTTCCCTTGCATTTTTTTCTTATCTATTGTATCTGAACTACGTCCTGACCTGATTCTGTTTGGATACGTAGGCAGCCTGAGTCAGGCTCGGTCATTGCATTTCATATTTTTCACTCTCCCCTGTTGTATTCGAATTACATTCTGACCTAATTCCGCTTGGATACGTAGGCAGCCTGAGTCAGGCCCGGTCATTGCATTACATATTCTTACTTTTCCCCTGCATTTTCCACTTTCTTATTTTTATCTCAACTACGTTAAGACCCGATTCCACTTGGATACGTAAGCAGATTCAGTCATGCTCGGTCATTGCATGACATACTTCTATTTTTCCCACTTGTATTCGAACTACGTTACGATCTGATTCCTACTTTGGGGATACATAGGCAGCCCCAGTTAGGGTCGATCAATGCACTGCATAATTTCCATTTTTTTTGTCACCCTTAGAGAACACTTCGTCATAGGTAGCATAACCTCAGAATATAAAGAATATCGATCGTCGCAGTGTCAGCAAAAGAGCTAAGGAAGCTTCATTAGAAGAGTAGAAGCTACCAGAAGACTGTTGTAATTAGTCAACAAAATGGAAAGCTCGATGGACTTCGGAACATGTCATAATCTAAAAACCCTGGAGAATTACTATATATATATACCTAATATATACGTAGTATACTTCTTTTCTAGAAAAATAAGCTAATTTTTTCCAAAAGGATTGTTTCTACTCTTCCACTTTCCTAGTCTCTAGCTTAAGAAACTATGTGCGGCACTAAGAAGAAATCAAAGGATTCCAGTGACGAGGCTTCAGTCCGCGAGTCGACCCAAATCAACACCCCCTCCCAAACTAAAAATTTTCTTTGAGTGCCGGAACACAAGAATAAAGAAAATAACATCAAGTCTCAGGACACGACAAAAGGCGCCATTTGACTTCTCACAATCATGAGCCAAAAAACTTTCCCTACTTTATTTACAGGAAGTACTTCAACTTTCATCTTATGTCTAAGAATATTTCATTTAAACTTTTGCAGGTACGCTCAAGATCCTAATCAAATACAGAAGAGAGCGTCCCCTCGCCGGAAAATAGAATAGTTAGCTTTCTGTCAAAACAACTCCACCAACTGGAGCTTGTAATCTAACCTCATCAATAACTCCGCCAATTAGAGGCCACCGCCTAACAGCTCCAAACTCCACAAATCTAGGGTTGTACATAGCAAATATCCCTCAAACTCCACCGATCGGAGGATGTACATAGCAAACATCGTCAAACTCCGCCAACCGGAGGCTGTACTTAGAAAACATCGATCGAATTCCGCCAATCGGAGCCTGTATATAAGCAAAAGAGGCAACACTCCGCCAATCAGAGACTAACATCGTAGCAACACCACCGAAGCTTCACCGATCGGGGGCATGCAAACATAGCGACATTGTCATACACTAATAATAATATGTTACATTACAGGATTTACACAGTCAGATATAGGCTTTTACATTACAACAACCCCGCCAGTCGGAGGTTTTACATTACAAGCTTTACACAGCCGGATGCAGGCTTTTACATTACAACAGTCCCGACAGTCGGAGGCCTCTACATTACAAGTTACTTTACCTACATCACATTCACAACACAAAAAGGAGACATCAACAATCGTTTGAACATCTACACTCTACTCTTTACATTATTATTTCGATTTATAATTTTTGAACCGCAACAGGTACTTTTCACCTTTTTACATGTTTTGCAGGACAACGCATTACAACGAGGAACTCCCTCTAAGCAGAAAACTAGGGCAAGTTAGTGCAATGTCAAGCATCACTAGCTACGTCAAGGATTCACTTTCAAAACTCAACTCGACTGTATCTTCAAACGTTCAGATTTAAATCTTACTTATAACTCTTTCATGTCTCAGTTCATTCTTACTCGACACTAAGGCAATCCTTTTGAAAATTCATCTCTCTACCATAGGTGTTCAGTAGAAATTGCTATGGAGCATTTCTCGTTCAAGTTTCTTAAGGACTAGATCGTGTCCCTCTATTCGTGCTAATCTCTTCATACCTCACCATCAAAAAGATTTCAGTGTTACCATAATTCGATACTGGGTCAAAATTTAATCAAAATTTGATATGCTCCTACACCCTCGAACTACATATGACTTTATTTCTCAGGAAACTAGAGATATGTAGGAAGCTCAGAAGCCAGAGTTCGGCCATAACTCCATAAATATTTCTTGCCAAGTTTTGCTCAAGGTGTATTTTGGTGGGTCGTCTAAAATTGGATCATGTCAATGTTTCTTTGTCCACGTCTTCTATACTCTCCTCCATGGACACAGAAGGGGGCAAGCTATTGACACCCAATTTTGGCTCTGCAAATTTATTTAACTAAAGTTTTAATAATAATAATAAAATAAATATATCTTATGAAATTTTTGTAGGAATACGAAAAGATTTTTAATTATTTATTTTATTTCATAAATACTATTTTTTTATAAAACATTAAATATATTATATAAATATTACTACTTACTTTCTCATTTTTAAATTTCACGTCAAATAAATATTGTTTTTAAGGGTTAACTCGATTTTTCTAATTAAATATAATTTCTATTATTGCGATAAATATTTTCGACATTTTTCAAAATTCGTAAGACTTAATTAATTAATGAGTTACTAATTTTAATTCATTTTATTTTTAGAATGACTAATTTTATCAAATAAGCTTGTCTTGCAAAATAATTATTTTTAATTTAATAAATTATGGTTATTTAATAAAGAAGAGGTTATAATTTAAATGGACCTAATTTGAGAAGAATTTGGCAGTCCATGTCATTTTAATTATTAAATAATATATATATATATAATTATTATTAATCATTTTTTAAACCCTTTATTTTTATTAACCGTCCGATCAAATGATCGGACGGCCGAAATTAACCCAAGACTTTTCAACCCTTCCCAAAAATCAAAATAGACTCTACTGCCGCCCTATGCACTGTTTTTGCCCACAGATCACGTTCACCCTCCCCTTTCATTTTCTCCAAAGGTCACCTCAATGATCTTTCTTTTTTCCAGAAATTAGACGCTTCAAGCTCCTCTCCCATCACCGCCCATGGCATCCCCCACGTGCTCCCCCATTCCCTCCGTCAGAGAAATGGCTCTGGGCCACCGGAAAAATGCTCCATCAATCACTCATCCTCTCAAATCGACCTGAAAAGGTCGATTCTTGAGAGATTTGGTCATCCCCTTCATTATGTCACTTCTATTTCCTCTGAGGTTTGTGTTTCCAAGAATTCAAAATTTGAATTCTTGGAGCCGAATTTGGGCTATAAAAGGAGGACTTTGGTTCTCATCAAAATCATCCAAGAATCGACTGAAATAATCCATCAACAAACAAAAGATCCATCAATAAACGAAATCATCTAATAATCGACTGAGAATCACAAAATAGCTCTGCTTAGTTTCTTTTACTTCTCTACTTCTCGTTTGGCTTCGAGTTTGAGTTGAGGTTGAAATCTTTTGACGTCAAAGTTCTAGTTTGTTGCTCCAAGAAAGGTAATTTCGTCTCCTCTTACATTCTTTCCTTTTTCGATGTGGCGTGTTATGTGATCAACGCTTGCTATAGGGTCTGTTATTACATGTATCTGATACCCCTGTTTTAGTCCTTACTTTAATTTAGTTTTCGTGTATGTCTCTGGGCAGTAGGCGTGAGTCAAGAATCAGTGGAGTTGTTTAAATGTTACGTGTTGGTCATTATTTCATTAACTTGATTTTGTATCCATATAACTAGCCGAATCTATGTCTTGCTTTGCTAGCAATAGTTTGATGTTCACTTAGTCTCCACTTTGAGTATGGTAACTATGTAGCCCTGTTTCATCACTGCTTGTTTGAATCATAACTTGAATGTTGGCCGTGTCTCTCTTGTGTTCCAGTTGCTCATAAACTCGAGTTAGAATCAACTTACAAAGCATAAGACATGTTCATATTGTTGTTTGCGATTTCTGCAACACGATTTCATAAGACGTTTAGTTTGATTTAATTGCTCTCGGTTGCTAAGTGTCATTCAAGTCCAGAAGCTGAAGATTTAAATTAGCAAGTTCCTTTATTTTTGGTTTCTACCATTCCTCAATTTCAATGCAGACCTTCGTTTCAATTGTTTCCAAATGTTTTATTTTGCGTTACACTTTAAAATGTAAGTATCATGTTTAATGTCTAGGTCTTCACATTTTAGTTCCAAGTAGGATAGTTATCATCTCTCTTGCATCTAAATTCCCGACCTCGATCAAGTTACCAAATTTTTTGTTTCCCTTGATTTATACTAAAGTAATGAAAAGCCATGAGACATCCAATACTTTGGTATGAATTCTAGCACAAGCCGTCATGCGAATGGTAGTTTATTTTCCAGTGAAAGTATGCCTAAGAATTAATATGGTGAAGTGGGCTGGGAGCTTTAATATGCCCTGTTTAGTTTTAAAATTGTGGCATGTTACTTTTGGTATCGTTCTGCTCTAAATCTATCAGATTGTTATTCATATGAATTAGATCCCAAATGACTAAGGCAACTTGCTCGACTTTCTGCCCCCTATTTGTGTTGGACTTTTGGTTTTAAGTTAGTAATGAAGAAAAGAACTTTAATGTTGCTCAAAACATGTTAAGTAATTCATTACCAGTAGCTTTTCTCTACCTATTTGGTGCATTTTTCAGTTAGTGTTGCCTTTTGTTTTGTTGTCCAGTGATGCTTTCACGACACTTCTCTTTGATAATAAAACGAGTATGTCTAAGTTATACGAGATACTGACGGCTTAGATATCTGGATATAGGATAGAACATGAACAATTTCATCAAGTGATTGCCTCATTTTACGTTTAAGACTAAAGTGCACAGTTTACTTTTTGCTGAAAAATCTGGAAATTTCAGTTTGTACATAGTTTATGTCTCATCTTATTACGAATTAGGCAGATTTAGTTACTTTAACTTCACCTAATAACTGAATTAAAGGATCAATATATATTTTGTCTTCCATAGCTCACCTGATAAGTAAAATATTTTGTAAAAGAGATTGAATTCCTTACACCAATACGTGTTTACTGCCATTAAAACTTATATGTTAAATTGATTTGAGGCCACGTTCTATCTAGGATAATAAGTTTGATGTATCCTTGACTAATTACACATGAAGTTTCTGTTATATCTATTTATTAACAGGTTAGGCAACGAAATGCTTCATTTTATCTAGTAGATATGCATCAGATGATTTGGGTTTATCTTCATGGTTGAAATTTGTCGAATTATCTCATAAATTTGTTTATATTCATTTTTTTCATTTGCTGAGAAAATATTGAATCGAAACTCTAAATGTTTGAGTTTAAAGAGTCTACATTCATATTTGTTCATAGCTTGCTTTCTTTTGTTACATTCTATTGATACTGTCTTAGTTGATCAGCCGATATCACGAACCACCTAAATTAGGAACAAATGTCTAAAATCCTATCATATTTGTCTCTTGTTAAGACAATGAACTGCTTGATCAAAGAAGAAGAATATCATTAGCTAGACAACAAGTATGTTGTTAGTTAGGATGTACTTCTTTGTGATATACTGTTGCTGCTTATTTTTATATGTTTAGTAAGTCATAAAAACTAAAGTTTAGATTTGTTTGGATAGCTAATTACTTTGCAACTTCATTACACATGGTGTAGGTTCTTCTACCTCAAACATGAATGACTAACCATATTGAATTAGTTAGGACATTTGCTTAACTCCAAAAAATGGTAAAGTATTTGTATCACTCTGTGTTTCACTAATTTTGCTTATGGTTGTGCTAATTTTTATCTTAGTTTTTTGTACATGTACACTTAGGAGCACTTTTGGAGTTGTGACACAACTCCATCTCTGTCCAAATCAGAGACGTGACTGCATTATTTTCCCACGTCTAGAGGCCCTCATCACGTCAATAGTTTACAACGATTCCTTCTCGTTGAAAGTTTCACGTCTTTTTTTTGCACATATGTGTTGTTATCTTTTGACTAACATTTACATATTCATATTTTACACTTGTGTTTATGCTACCTTTATTTTGTTTGGTTTGGTACAACTAAGAACGATGGTGAAGTATAGTCGTTCACCTCCACATCCCTTTAGATATTTAGTTTATTATAATTATTTAATTTTAAATAACATTTTCCAACTAAGTTTATTTGTTACTTGACACATTTTTTCAGTCATGAGAACATGTCTTTTAAAGAAGTTCTTATTTGGGAATAATGTTTTCAACTGTTGTGAATTTATTTTCAGATTTTTCTTTTTATAAACAAGTATTTAAGGTACAAGTTTTAGCAACTTAAAGTTTGATATTTTGGGTCTCAAAAGTGTAGATTTTGGTGGTTCAAAGTGCAGATTTCAAGGTTAAATATATCACTTTTCTTAGGAGTTTAAGGGTGGTATATTGCGTCCCAAAATGCAGCGTTATGAGCTCAAAAAGTGTAGCATTTTGAGCCCAAAAAGTACAGCATTTTGAGATCAGAAGAGTACCGAATTTGAGCTCAAAATGTGCATGATTTGAGCACAAAATGCAGATCTAGAAGGACCAAAAATGCAGATTTTTTGGCTTAAAAACTGCACCTTTAACAAGCTTTACAAAGAAGATTTTTAGTTTTAAAACATTATTTTGTATGACTTAAATTATATATTTTTGGAACTAACCGTTATTCGTTGAAATTTTTAAAGTGCAATAGTTTGAGGTCCAAAAGTGCTTTAAACACTGCTTTCGAAAGAAAGAAGAAACATGATTTTAGAAGGCTAAAATGGATGTTATAAGGCTCGCTAGTATTGTTACTTTTTTTTAATATTGAAAACATACTGCTTATGTCATTTTCTCCAAGAAGGAAAAAAATATTTATTAGCTTTATTTATCAAATCTCACCTAGGTCCTTATGTCAAGGAAAACTTTTTTTCATTTAAAACACCCAAATGAATTTGAAACTAGTTTTAAAGTTAAAATTATTATCTTTAGAAATACATAAGGCTAAAGTTATTAATTTTTTTAGAAATATTCTTTTTAAGAAAATATATAAGGAGGTAGGCCTATATATTGTATTAACAAAAATAAATGTTACTACAGAATTAGTCTCAATAGCTAGGCATATTTTATATTCTTTATGTCACCCCCTTTAATGAAATACTTGCTATTGTCACTTTTTTTTAAAACCAAACATTACTAAAACATTTTAATTTCTTAACAGGTTATTTCAACATTTTATTCTTTAGATATGCCAATAGGTTCAAAATACAAGGTATATACATATATATATATATATATATATGTCATACGCAGAAAGGTACAAATTTTATATTTCTCAATGTTTCTCTATACATAACTTATTATTTTGTTACACTTCATATAATTTTTCTCATATCTACTATCACTTTTACAAATGATACTTTTTTTTTTAATTTATAAATCCATACACTTTAATATACACATTATTTTGCTACATATTTGCACCCAACTACTATCTCATTTTATTTTATTTTCTTTCACGTCTTAATTCTATATATAAATAACACGATAAATTTTCATATCCTTTAAACTCAATATTTATATATTTAGGATAAGTTTATATAAGATACATCTATAATTTCCAACATATAAATTTATCATACATTTAAGTACATTTATTTATTTATTTTACCGTATGATAGACATACTAATATTAACTTTATTTAATAGACATATATATGTCGTATCTTGTATTTTACTCTTTTCTTAAACTAATAAAATTTACGTACCATTGATTTTAAAGCAACTAAATAAACAAGTTTTCCTAATTATATTTTTCTAAATTGAGTTTAAGGACTATCTTCGGATTAGGCTCTGAGGGTTGCTTAATACCTTTCTCGAGTAACCAAAACCCTTACTCAGAATCTCACTGGTTTCGCAAATCAAAATAGAGTTTACATTAACATATTTAAAAAATGGTTTTCCTAATATTTTCCTTAAAATTTAGGTGGCGACTCTAACACAAAATAATTTTTTCAAAAAATCAGAGTGTCAGCCATATTATTGTAACATCTCGCAATTTGAAATAGCTAAGAAGAAGCTTAGAACTGGAAATAGTCATTTTTGGAAAAAAAGAAAAATCTGGAAAATTGTTTAAGTTAGGAAAAGTGGGTTTTGGGTCAATTTCAAACGGCCATAACTCCCAGCTCAGGATGAGTTATGTTTACTTCCAGATATGGTTGGAAATCTTTTGGAAAGATATTTCCAACGCCGCCAAGTTTACAGGATTCCGAGTTTGTATGAGTAAGTTATTCCCTTGGGAAGTTGGGTTGTTGGAATAAGGAAAGCCAAAAATCGGATTTTTAAGGGTAGTTTGGTCTTTTCCTTACCCAACTTAATTAATCCGTTTTTGGTAATATTTTTAGGGTCTAAACAGATAGGATTCAGTTTACGCTTTTGAAAAATAGAGTTCGGGTTTTTGGAGAAGGAACACAAGAGAAAAGAGAAGAGGAAAAGGCAAGATTCGTCGTCTTCGTAAGGAATTGATTGCGGATTTCTTCAAGGATTTGATCCTACAAGGTATGTGATTCACTCATAGTATTGGGTTCGTTCACCCACGTGCCAAACATGTTATTTCAGCATGAATTCGTCCTAAAAGAGTTTGACAGTTGATGTTTTGATGTGTATTCTTGAAATTGATATTGTTCTTGAGTTTGGCTAAATTTGAGAAGTTTCTAAGATCATCACGTCAAGTTATTTAGTGAGTTGAGTTAGGTTCCTAGGTACATTTGTTGGGTATCTGTATCTCAAAAGAATTTGGGAAAAAGAACCAAATGTGGGTGAGTTGGGGCTGGAAAACGAAGAATAAATTTCGTCGGACGAATCTGGGTAGTGGTGGCGCGTCGCGGAGCTGGTGCCCAGAACTGGGAAAAATCATTTCGCGTCGCAGAGCTGTCACGGAGCGTTCTACCTCAAAGTCATTTTCGAAACTAAATTTTAAATGTCTCTCTGTGTCGCGGACCCACCCTCAAATATTGATATTTTGGTAGTTTCTCATGTTTAGCTATCTAAATTCATTCCTAAACATCATGAGATCTTTCCTATCACAAATCACGATCCTTGAATCCATAAATTCAATTCAAGGAAAGTTAAGAGTCAAGTCAAGAGAAATCAAGAGTCAAGTTAAGAGAAGTTCATAAAGTTTTCCAAAAGTATTTTGCAAACGTGTTAACTTTGTTCTAAGACTTAAGTTTCAAGTTAAGAAAAATGTAAAGAGTTAAGTTCATTTCTCAAAAAGCTATAAAGGAACTAAGTATTCCCAAAGAGTTTATAAATGTTTTTTTACATTTGAGCAAGAAAAGGGAACACTGATTCCAAGAGAGCATTTAAGCTATGTTTTGAGTAATTATCTCAAACAAAAGAAAGAAGTTTGTTTTAAAAACATATGAGGTATGTATATTTTGGGAGTAGTATTGAGCACAGATATGGGGATGCGAGTTCATATTAACACAAGTCTCCATAAACCATGTAGCCATCATGGGTAATAAAGGATCATACTTTTTAGATGACTCCTTAAGATGCTTTTAGCATAGACTAGTGGATCCACTTAGTGAGTTAGGTTCTATACCCCCGTCAAGGTATAGGACGGTCCTTGGCAGCGTGAGGTAAAATGATGTACCATCACTTAGGCTCATAGTGGTGGTTGTCAGTTAGAGAATCTCCCACATAAACTATAATACTTTGTTATACGAGTAAAGATGAATTTGTTATTGCATTTTCTTTAACGAACTGATTTGTTTTTTACTATTTTATAATGCTCTTCATATATTGCATGTGTTTCATTGCTTTATTATGAGTTGAGAAGAGCCAAGGTAAGTGTTTCCTTCAGAATCTTTTCCAGGGTGTAGACTCGGTGGATGACAAACTTGGTATTAGAGCCCAGAGTTCAAGGGTCCTAGAGAGTCTATGAAGCCATGTCTGTAGAGTTTTGGTTATCGGTGTGAAGCATGCCATATCTATAATTAGGAGGCTGCAACACTTAGGAAAATTTCTCATTTCGTGCATTAGAGTTTGATATCTAAAAGTTTCCTTCTAATTCGTGCTTGCGCCTGTTTTCAGATAATCATGCCTCCACGAAGAACTGTCACAGGTCGCCCTGCTAGGCGTAATGTTGAGGAGCAAGAGTTACCAAATGCACCTGAAGTGTAACCTCAAGGGGAAGTCACTAATGCTGACTTCAGGGAAGCAATTAGGATGCTGAGTCAAGCTGTGACTAATCAGGTTGGGCAAAAAAGAGGAGCTCGACAAGAAGGGGCCAACACTTCAAGGATCCGTGAGTTATTGAGGATGAATCCTCCAAGCTTCACTGGTTCGAGCACAACTGAGGATCTAGAGAACTTTATTGAAGAGCTGAAGAAGGTATTTGATGTTATTCGTGTGGCCGATATTGAGCGAGTTGAACTAGCTGCATACCAACTGAAGAATGTTGCTAGAACTTGGTTTGACCAGTGGAAGGGGGTAGAGCTCAGGATGCACCACCTGCGAGTTGGGCATGTTTTGAAGAGGCTTTCTTGGGGCGTTTCTTTCCCCGAGAACTGAAATAGGCTAAGGTACGGAAATTCCTAACACTGAAGCAGAATTCTTTGAGTGTTCATGAGTATGGGTTGAAGTTCACCCAACTGTCCCGCTATGCTCCGGAAATGGTTGCCAATATGAGGAGTAGGATGAGCTTGTTCATGGCTGGGTTGTCTCATCAGTCGAGTAAGCAAGGTAGGGCTGCAATGCTAATAGGTGACATGGATATTTCGCGGTTGATGGTTTATGTGCAGCAGGTTGAGAAAGAGAAACTGAGGGATAGAGAGGAATTCAAAAATAAGAAAGTTAAGACTGGGAATGAGTTCGGGCAGTAGAAGGGTGTGAATCGTTTATCCTATCAGCAAAAGAAAAAGGGACATGCTCCATCATCTGCTAGTGCACCTGCACCCTGAAACAAAGGTGAGTATAATGGCCAGAATTCACAGATATTCAGAGCTAGACCTGAACAGTCTCAGGGTAGTGTGGCACAAGGAGGTAACTGGGCTTCTGCATGTGCTAGGTGTGGTAGAACCCACCAAGGTATGTGTTGTCATGGACAGACAAGTTGTTTCAAGTGTGGATAAGAGGTTCACTTCATTAAAGAGTGCCCAAAGAACAGGCAAGGTAGTGGAAATCAAGGCAATAGGGCCCAATCTTCATCAGTTGGTCCACCAGATTGGGATGTGATGTTTACTTAATCAAGACACAACTTCCAATGCGAGTGTCTACGATCCTACAATAGTAAAGTAACCCAACCAAGGGTTAGGGTCGAGTCTCAAGTGAGTGGGCTTGAGAATTACTAGAAAAATAAAATCAAGTTCTAATAAGTCATAGCGAAAAACAAACATTATCGAATATAAACATGTTAAATTAAAGGGTTTGACACAAAAAATGTCAATTAATGATGGGGGGTTTGTCACAAGTAAGTAAAAACAGAAAAAATGTAAAGAGTATTAATCAAGGAGGAGGGATTCTTGGGATGTGATAGGAATACGGGTTATACTAGACTATTGGGTACATGCTTTTGATAATAAATCCGTTGAATATTTGTGACTAGGATAGACTATAGTGGGGGTAGATTCTCTCTCAAGCAACTTACCCCAAATCAAATGGGTTCCTCTCGGACACCCACTTGCCGCATGAAGAACAGCCTCCGCCTTAGCCCACTCACTCTCTCGAGCTGAGTGTGTGGGAGAAGGACTAGGGTTCACTCCCTCGAGTTGAACCTCATGTCGAACCACTCCCACCTGCCATCAAATTAGTAGTCTTAGTTTTACGACCTCCCTCTCGAGTAAGCTGAAAACACAAAGGTGAAATCGTATTTGCAACTAGAATTTCTGTAAGTTCCAACACAACTACTAAACGAAATCACATTTAAACAACAAATAAATTATCAACAAGCAAGACCTAGCATATAATCTAATCCATATTCACAAAATCACACCCCAAGAATTGGGGTTTTTAGCTAAACATGTAAATGAGATAGAAATTTATACCAATATGAGTTTGCATTCAAATGGGCATGAAGATTTAAGTGTCAATACAAGCAAAGAGTGAAGAATCCAAAAGACCTAAACCCAAAATCCTGGAGTTGAAACCCTTTGAAACTTCAAGTTCTTCAAAACCCTCTCCAAACTTAGAACTCAAAATTTCTATGTTAAAAAGTTCTATATTAAAAATCTGATATTAAAACTTAATAATAAAATTTCATAATAATAATTTCTACTCTGATACTAAGACACAAAACTTTAACTAGTATTTATAGTTTTCAGAAAATGTGTTGCGAAGGATCACTCGGCGAAGTTAGTCCGGATCACCGATCAACTCAGCGATCCGCCTTTTGTTCGAGTTCATCACTGTCTTGCATTAGCCTTCAGCATCGTCGTGTTTGGATCATTGGGCGACATAGTACAGATTTGTGGAACTGCTAGGCGATATGCCGACTGCTCCTTTTCACCGCCGATTTGATCCTTTCCTTCAGGGCTCAGCACAATGGAACAAAAGGCGAGGATAAGATCTTTTGGCAACTCGCCGAATGGGTTCGGTGATTCTCAGATCTTCATTTATTCATTCTTTCAGCTGCCTTTGTTCCTCTTTTGCTAAGTAGTGTCCATCATTTCCCTCAAACTCCAAATACTTTAAACTTAAGGGTTTATTTTATCAGATATTGAGATAAAATATGCATTTGAGTACACTAATTCTATCATAATATAGCCCTATATGAGTTCAATTTGTGGACTCATCAACACCCCAACTTAAACTTTTGCTTGTCCTCAAGCGAACTCAATTTCAGCCGTTCAAAAAGGATGTCTCGAACAGTGCTACACAAGACTCAATCATGAATGCACACAACAAGACTCAATTTACTTATGCAAAGATCAAATGTGCACTCAAAGATTCAAGTTGTGACTCACCAATATCAAAGAATCTCATGCTCACAATACTTGCTTCAAATGCAAGTTCAAGCTCAACCAAAATGTTCAAATGCCCTCACATAAGGAATGATTCCATATTCACACAAAGGTTCACAGTTTAAAGCTTTGGAATAAGATGCAACGCTCACACTCACAAAGAAGAACATAATGCATAATTTCACCGATAGGTTTGCTCATATTTTCCAATCATCATTTGTTTCAGCTCACTCAAGATCAAAAAGGTCTTTTCAAGGCTTGTAATGGGGCTGAGTGCAAAGGTATGGTCATTTAGGCTCAGTGACTTTCATCCTCATGAAATGTGGTGCTCACAACACTTCCTTTCCCTTTCCTTCATCATTCTCTTTGGTGCTCATAAGTCATCCTATTATTCCCTTTCCATGGTATTGTTTCGGAACCCCTATTTTCTTTTGTTACTTTATTCACTAACTTTCTTTTCATTCTTTTCTTTTTCTTTCTCTCTTCTTTTTTTTTGTATGGAGGGGTTCCATTTTTTTCAAAACCGTGGGTACGCGAAGACTTTCCTAGCAATTCTTGACTTTCCCTTCTGTTTTCACCACACCGCCAACTTAGGCTTTTGCACTAAGTTGGATATTCAATCAACCACAAATCAATAGGATTATATGTAATGGATTAAGAGAGGTCTAGCATTAAGCAAGTTTCTTCCAAAGAAAGGTAAGGCACAAAGGGTGTTCCAAAGCGATTCACACACTCACAAGGTAGGTCACAAAATATGTATATGTCAAATTGGCTCACACTCTTAGAAGTTGCCTAAGATCATATCATGATATAGCATCACTTAGTTGATGGGACCAACTGGGAAAATTCTAGGATCCATCATGCATAGTTCACAGGTAAGCTCATCACACTAGGCATTAACACTATCAGTCAAACAATACTCCACACTTTCGCTAGTGTGCAATGATCATCACATCAGACTCAATTCGATACTAGGCTAGTCATAACGAGATGCAAAGAGTTTAGTTATTGTCTATGCAACATCATTTGGCCTCATTGTAGCCGCACATTTATGTTCGTTCAATTGAGAGCACTATTTAAGTCATCGGTATTGATCGGAACTGAGACTCAAATTTTGCAAAAGAACAGCCACATTCAACACACGAGAGGTGGCAAAAAATTTCGGACGGGTCCAAATAAATTTGTAATTTAAAATAAAAGCACCCATAGGCTCAAACATCCACGCAAAGCAGTGTAATAACACAATTATAGCTCAAAACCCAAAATATATAATTTCTGACGGGTCAAAATCATTTTGAAATTTAAAATAAAAGGAGCCACAAGCTCAAACATCCACGCAAAGCAATGTAATAACACAATTATAGTTCACAACCCAAAATATATAATCAAAATAAATATGCACAAAGGTGGACCTCACCCCACTAAAAACAAAAATCATTTTTCCTCAAATGCGAATAAAAGTATCCAAAAGTAAAAGTAAGTAAGACAGAGAGGCAGGTAAAGAAAGGTCTTGTCTAAGTAGTTTCAGTGCCCGGTGTAGCAGTATGGACTTGGGAATCAGTGCCCGGAGTCACCTCAGAGGGAATAGCAGTGCCAGATCCACTAGGGGCTGTTGTGGATGTCTCAGTCGGTGATGTCTGGATCACTGGTTGTACAATCGTCCCCACAGGTTTACCTCGTACTCGCAGAAAACTTGACTGCATTTGGGTGATAGCAGACAGAGTTACTAAGTTCGCTCACTTTTTGGCTGTTAAGACTACAGATTCAGCGGAAGACTATGCTTGCTTTACATTAATGAGATAGTCAGGTTCCATGGGGTTCCTTTGTCTATTATCTCAGATAGAGGTCCTCAGTTTACCCCTCATTTCTGGAAGTCATTTCAGAAAGGCCTTGGTACTCAGGTTAAACTCAGCACAACATTTAATCCACAGACGGATGGTCAGGAAGAGCGTACCATTCAAACCTTAGAGGACATGTTGAGAGCTTGCGTGATTGACTTCAAGGTCAGTTAGGATGATCATTGTTGACACCTAATTTTGACCCTCCACGATAGGAATTAATCATCGAGTTTCTTCAATTTCAAAAAATTTAAAAGAATTAGTTTTTATAAAATTTGTAATATTTTCAAGTTATTTTTATGTAATTTTTCCACTTTTGGAATTTTTAAACAATAAATATGTATATTTTTTTATATAATTTTGTATATGGTCAATATATTTTAAAAATATTTGAAAATGGTCTCAAAAATATTTTGTTTTAATTTAATATTTGGTTAATTAGTTTAATTATCCAATAGTTTATATTTTCGAGTTATCAGTCTATATTTGAGTCAACTATTTTATTTTTGTTAAAATTAAGAAACACGTTAATTAATTTTTAATAATTCATCCTATTTAGATTTTAGCCGAAGTCTCAAATTAAATTCAATTTGGCTATACCTTTATTTACGATTTTAGCCATTTCCTTTCATATCCTTTCAAACCTTTAGGAAACCAATATTGGGCCTTCTTCTCTCATTTTTCAGCAACCAAACGACCCATCATAACAATACAACAAAAAATCGGCCCAACACCTCAACAATGTTCCAGCAGGCCAACCCAAATCAATACCTGACCCAGCCCACTTCTCTATCTCCAAAAGAAACCCAACAATATTCTTTTCTCCTCTTTCACGTTAACAACAACATCAAGCGTGTCTTCAACAGCAACAAACGATTCCAAACAGCGTGAAAAAGAAATAGTAGCGATCCGCGTCAGAGAACACGGACATACACGTGTATGGCGTCTACGTGACTGTTCATGTGTCTTCTCCCTCATTTCTGCAGTATGAATTTCATACGATTACATCAGGAATATTCGTCCTCCGCAGCCAAGTGGAGTAATCTCGTTGCCTCTTAGTCCTTCATCTCCAGATCGGATGGCTTCCCTCATTAATCTGTTTGAATTCGTACTAATTCTTGGCTGGCAACCTTATCTCTTAAGAGATTATTTGAATTTTGAATTGAAATCATCCGATATTCCATCTTTTCCCCCTAAAATAACCCTAAATTCCTCCTATATAAACTCCTTTTCTTCTTCATTGTTGGGGGTTGGTATTTTTTAGTAGAAACTCCTACTGAGAATTTAGTTTACGAAAGAAAAGAAGCGAAAACTAGATACAAAAATTGGAAAGAATTACATGCAAAAACAGAGAGTAGGAATCAATTTCGGACTCAATTTCACTACCTTACTCTCTTCGTTTCTATTCCGAGTTCGTTGAGGTTAAAAGTCGGTGGCAAAAGTTAGTTTCTCGCTCGTTGCCGTTCCCGTCGCAACATCGGAAAAGGTAATATCCTCTTCTTATTATTTCTTCTTCAATATAGCATTCTTCTGATTTATAGAAAATAATCATAGGTAGTCTTTGATGAAGTTTCTTTGGGGATTAAGGTGTCAATCTTTTCGGTCTGTTGGTTCTATAGAGTACCTTAGTACTAGTTAAATATTTGTTTCATTTTTCACCTTGAATAGTTTGATATTTATTTGATTTTTTCTTCGAGAATGCTAGTTGCGTAGTCCTGTTTCTTCACTATTTCGTTGATGCTCTAGGTTTTTTTTGTGTTGTTTTGAACTCTCGCATGCTAGTTTAATCTCCTAGAATCTATCTTTGTCTCTTACATAGTTTGAATGCTACCTGTCGTATTTCAGTCAGTAATGCTATGTTGGGTAACTCAATATAATCTTGTTAGGTCTGGCTATGTTGCTCCCTGCCCTTAGTTAATTTCCCCGTAATTTTGGTTTAGTCAAATCATGTTTAGATTCATGTTCATGGGTCAATTCGTTGTTATGGTTTGTTTTGAGTCTATTCATCTTCTTCTTGAAAGAGGTACACTTCTTGAATCGAAATATGCAATTGTTCTCACTCGTTTGGCCTCTAGAAGTGCATCATGTTTAGTCATGAATGGCCCCTTTTGCCTTAGTTTCTCTTCATTTTTCGTGAATCTACGCTAATAGTCAGTGATTTCATTCTTTGCCTAAACTAAATGCATGAACTAGGATCTTTAGATATTCAAGTTTAACTTGCTTGTTTGTTTAGAATCATTTGTCCACCTTATTTTGATTTTCATGTCTCGTATCTAAGTGCTGATTCATGTATGTGAATGAACCTTCTTTACTCAGAAGGAGAAATATTTAATGCGAGACGAGAGCTTTGTTTTTTTTTTACATGGAAAGCGATAATCGATGTCCTAACTTGAATTTGGAACTGTTTTGTTCATATAATTTAGTCCGTGTTATTTATTTCACTATGTTAGGTCACTGCTATTCTCTTCATATTGTTAGAAAAAAAATCATTTAATTAAACTAGTATGCTTAATATTAGTAGTCCATGGATATTGAAGTTAGTTCCTTTGTTTGTTTTAGTATTGGTTTCTGGAAAGGATATTGATTTTCCTTCGACTTTTTGCTCTATTATTGTTCATTACCCTACATATAAAAATATTAAGACTTCATCAGTTTCCCCTTTGTTGTAAAATTGTGGATGTCATGTGGAGTTAGCATGCTGGAATTGTTTCACCCAAGCCAAATTGTGGTTAACATTGCAAGCCACAAATTACCACATGTGCTTGGTCTATAAATAGACATCAAATTTATATAACAACGATATACACAACAATTCCAATCTTATTCTCTCTTTGTTAATGTTCAAGTACTCTCTGTATTGTTCTTTTTACTTTAGTTTTGTTTAAGTTATTTATTTTATAACACGTTATCAACACGAGTCTTTGCCAGTTCAAGTAAAGACTTTAAAAGCGTTAAAGGTATAAATTTTCCTTTCTTAAAGAATGTCCTAACTTGAATTTGGAAGTGTTTTGTTCATATAATTTAGTTCGTGTTATTTATTTCACTATGTTAGGTCACTGCTATTCTCTTCATATTGTTAGGGAAAAAATCATTTAATTAAACTAGCATGCTTAATATTAGTTGTCCATGGATATTGAAGTTAGTTCCGTTGTTTCTTTCATTATTGGTTTCTGGAAAGGATATTAATTTTCTTTCGACTTTTTGCTCCATTACTGTTCATTGCCCTACATATAAAAATATTAAGACTTCATGAGTTTTCCTTTTGTTGTAAAATTGTGAATGTCTTGTGGAGTTAGCATGCTGAAAATGTTTCACTCATGCCAAAGTGTGGTTAACTTTGCAAGCCACAAATTACCACATGTGCTTGGCCTATAAATGGGCATCAAATTTATATAACAAATATATACACAACAATTCTAATCTTATTCTCTCTTTGTTAATGTTCAAGTACTCTCTGTATTGTTCTTTTTACTTTAGTTTTGGTTAAGTTATTTATTTTATAACACGTTATCAACACGAGTCTTTGCCAGTTCAAGTAAAGACTTTAAAAGCGTTAAAGGTATAAATTTTCCTTTCTTAAAGAATGTCAAATCTTTCTAAACTTGAATTTCTTTCTTTAGACATATCGGGAAAAGGCTATCTATCATAGGTACTTGCTGCAGAAATTCATCTTGATGCGATGGGTCTGGCAGTCACCATCCAAGAAAAAAATCAGGCATTGAATAAAATTTGTGCCAAGGCAATGATATTTCTCCGTCATCACCTTTACTGGGGTTTAAAAATGGAATATCTCACTATTAAAGATCCTCTGGTGTTGTGGAATAATTTAAAAGATAGATATGATCACGTGAAGTTGGTCGTCCTTCCACAGGCCCGTTATGACTGGATCCATTTGAGAGTTCAAGATTTTAAATCTATCAGTGAGTATAACTCTTTCATGTTTAAAATCATCTCACAATTAAAATTATGCTGAGAAAATATCACTGACCATGATATGCTGGAGAAAACATTTTTCACTTTTCCTGCCTCGAGTATGCTCCTGCAGCAGCAATACCGAGAAATGGGATTTAAAAAATATTCAGAATTAATTTCATATCTCCTTGTTGCTGAACAACATAATGAATTATTAATGAAAAACCATAAAGGTTGACTTACTAGTTCTATGCCATTTCCAGAAGTGAATACGACAAATTTTCACCAATTTAAGCATGGAAAAGGTCGTGGACCAATTCGTGGTCGTGTCCGTGGCCGAGGAAGAAATTTCAATCATGGTGATCTTCTTAGACTAAATAATAATCTTCACCACCAGCAGTGTAAAATGAAGGATGAAAAGCATGGAGTGGTGCAGAAGAAAAATTCAGACAATAAATGTTATCGATGTGGTGGAAAAGGGCATTGGTCATGTACCATTCATATGCCAAGGCACCTGGTTAAGCTGTATCAAGTTTCCTTGAAGGAGATGAAAAATAACGCAGAAGCAAACTTTATCTCTGAAGATAATGTTGAACCCATGCATCTAGATGTAGTAGATTTCTTTGAGAATCCCGAAGGAAAAATTTATCACCTCATAGGTGATGGGTCCGTAATAATGTAAATATATTTCATTTTAGTCCTTTGCATGAACTAGTATGAATATATTTTCCTAGTTTTGTAAGAAAATAAAAGGTTGTGTAAAATTTTTTTTGTAATAATATTATAATGTTTACTTCGTTAATATCTTTTAGCTTGAAGAGTATATGGATACCTCTCAAATTTTGTTTGGATCAATGATCGATCATGAAGATATTTATGTAATTGATAGTGGAACAACACACACCATATTCAAAGATGAGAAATACTTCTCTTACTTGCTTAGGAGAAAAGAAAATGTTATTACAATTTATGGTAATTCGAAT